>NC_065524.1:24663845-24696689 GCF_006386435.1 Epinephelus moara | reverse complement strand
ATTTAACTCTAATTGGCAACTGGGTGGCGCTATAACAACAGAAAAATGCTTAAAAATGGCTAAAATGCGACCGATCGCTGTGGCTCCCCCTGTGGACCAATGTTGTTGTTTTTTTTTCTAGTTTTTGGTATGACTAAGTCATGGTATGGTATGCTGTACTCAATGTGTATGGACTAGTACTACAATATATATATATATATATATATATATACTACAATATTTAATATAATATTAAAGCAACTACAAACAACCAAAGGCCATTGAAAACATGTACGTTTTAAGATTTGTCTTAACAGTGTCAAGGGAGGGGAAGGATTTGATTGAGAGTGGAAGGCTACTGCGAAGGCACGATCTCCCTTACCCACCAGCCTTGATCGTGGGACAGTTGAAAGACAATGTTCTGAGGATCCAAGAGGTCAGAGTTGGAGTAGTGGCAGAGAAGTTCAGCAATGTACTGGGGTGCCAGCCCATGTATGGCTTGAAACGAAATAACTATTTCACAGTTTGAGTACCTCAAACACCTACATTGGTGTGGAGGCAGAAATCACATATCTTAAAGTCTGGACTAATGAAACCTAGATTCAAGTATCTGCATCTGGTAATATGGGTGAAGTGACCTTTAAATACCCATCAGATGACACAACTGCTACTTATTTGCGGAAAGCCCCTAAAACACCAAACCTGCTGTTTAAAAAACCCTGCTGTCAAATGACTCTGTTATATTACTATATATTCATCCACTTAACTTTGTTATATGATCTATTTTTGATTATTATGGTTATTCTTTGTAAATCCTATTTTAATTTTTTTTCATCAAGTGACCTCACTGTCAATTTCTTCATCATACATTCTCGCAATGTTTCTACCACTACAAAACCCTTCAGCACAATCTCAAAGTAAAATATATTATGATTTGTTTTACAAAAGGTGCGCAAAGGTAGAATACAACTACAGACTTTCCCGATCCCAACTTCTTGTCAGCGCTGACCACATTATCTGCATTTTACAGAATGTGGAACTTGGATTGAGAAACCAAACCACTATACATAAAAGAGAAACTGCACTCGGACACTAGCTTTTCACATCACCACTATACTGAGCTGTAAGGGGATTCTTGTGTCAGGCAGTCATCCACTCTGATTTGTGTCGTTCTATTAAAAGCGATTAGTGAATTGACAGAACTTTTAGTTTCGTTCTTTATCAGTAATGCCAAACATTTTCTATTTTCAGCCCCTCAGTTGTGCAGATTTGTGTGTTTTCTCTGTCTTGTATCATAGTGAAAAGAATTTTGGAAATGTTTCAACATTTTATTGAACAAAGAATTTATTCATTCATCTAAAAGAAAGGGTAATGGGTCAAAAGGATAATGCTTTAAATTGCAACCATTTGTTGTTTGTTGTCCATGAAAAGTGCCAGTTGGAGCTGAAACAATGAATTGACAGAATTTTAGTCGGTGTCAATTTTTATTTTTAAAGCAAAAACGACAGAAATTCACTTGTTTCAGTTTTTCAAATGTGAGCGTGTGTGGGTTTTTTTGTAATTTCAATCTTGAATTTACTTCTTTATATCAGTAAACAATCTGCATCTTTTGCCAAACTCCAGGCAAAATCCAGTCTCCCTCCTGGTCACTTTTCATAACCTCCAAATTAGAAATCTGATTGGACAGCTACTACCTGATTTTGACACACTGCCCACACAGCACGACTTTTATGACCTAATGACTAGAGCTCCCACATCCAAGTATTTCATTCCACATTTTGTCCGTCTCTTTACTTTAGCAAACCCTTCTCTCCATATTAAAGAGGCTCGGTCTGGGGATACAGGTGAAGCAATTTCAGATGAATTATGGGCGAGAGGGTTACAAAGGATTAAAACATGTTCCATTCAAGCTCGACTTCAACTTATTCAGTTTATAGTCATTCATCTCCTGCGTTTTTCCGTTGTTTTTGTCATCATTATCTTTTTCTTTTTTTCTGTCCTGGATTTCTTATTTTTGTGTATTGTTTAAGTGTTAAAAACTAATAATGAAAATAAATATTGCAACCCTAGTGCTAATTAGACAAAAAAAAACAGGACAAAATACAAGGTAAATAGACAAGAGATGTGAAAATAATGGGAATGTAAGTCTATCTGTATTTATTTCAGAATACTTAAGGTGAGACAAGGCAGGCAAAAACATCGATTTTCATGCAGTGGTCAATTTTGAGATTTTGGGCTAGTTTACTCCTTGAATATGTATTCTTTCAAACTGCTATAATGAAAACATTAAAATTATACATTTAGACGTTTATTTTATTACATTTTGTCTACTTGTATTATGTTATTATGTTGTTATGTAAATCTTTGAATGCCGTTTTCTCAAAATTAGTTTTCTGTCATGCTCCAAGTCAAATATCTCAGCCTCCGTAGCACCTATGTACACCAAACCTTCCAGTTATACACCTAGCTATATTCTGAAGATATTTACAGAGGGACTTGTTAATAAATCATTCCTAGCCTGATTTATGTGACATTTTATTCCCAAAAATATGGCGAAAATCGAGTTTTTTTTTTAAGGCTATGGACAGTCTATTTTGATTTTCTAGGTAATAATAGCAGATATCCTTAAATCCCTCTGTAATTTTTTTCATCTTATATGTAAACAAAATGAAAAAAGAATTTTGCACCTGACTTTATCAGATGTTCAGATTTATCTTTCTAAAATCTATGCAAATTATTGCATATTTAATGAGATAATGCCGAATTTGCATAATTAAACATTACAATTTTAAAAACTTGTAATACATTTTTTTTTCATACTATTGTAAGTAATCAACTGGGAAGTTTCATGATGATATCTATTATTTTAAAATTTTACCTATTCACCTGCAGTGTCTCGCCTTAATAATTATTTAATTAGAAATATGTATCTGTATTGTTACACACTGTTTTGTTAAGTACTTATAAAGAAGATACAGATGGTCTATTTTTAAGTTTAGTATTCGATATTTACAAAAATGTTTGAAATAATGTTATTTTTAAAGGCAAAAATGACAAAAGTTCACCTTTTCAAATTTGAGGGTTTGTTGGTTTTCCTAGTGCCAATAAAACAGAAACCAGAACAAAATACACGGCAAGTAGACAAAAGATGTGAAAATAATGTAGGTTTATTGGTACTTATTTCAGGATACTCAATAATTATTCAACTTATGCTCTTAATCTGTAACAAAGTAACATCACTGCACCCCATACTGTTTTGTTAAGTACTTATAAATACGATACAGATGGCCTATATTTTAGTTTAGACTTTTGATACTTACAAAACCTTTTAAATATAGAACTTATTAAATAACTAGAGAACTGTTTCTGCAACAAGCCTGAGAAAACAGCAATAAAAGTTTGATAGTTCTCAGAAGTTAAGATGTACTGTTGTACTTTGGTTTGAGATTATGGAAGGACACGTGAACAGAAAAAACAGCTATCTATGAACATTAGACGATCAATACGAGACCAGACAATACATACAGATCAAAATCCCTGTGACACTTTTACTATTAATACATTTATTAGTTTACTGCACAATATACAAATGGTGTCACAAACAGTGCATGGCATATTTCTGGTTTACTCCACACTTGAGGAAAATGGCAAAAAAGTTCAAGTACAGTCATAAAAAGTGCTCACAACAGACACATTCAAGCTGAAGGATTTTCTCTAGAAATTATTTCCATCACCCTTTCCTCTGCGCCCCTTTTTTCACCTCTCCGTAGGATTTCGACAAGCTTCTTTGAGGCATTCCTGCCCTGCTTCTCCACAAAGATCTCCAGAAGTCGGTATGTCTGGTCCAGACTTCTGATGTGGTCCAGTTGACAAGATTCAATAACAGCGGGTGTTATACAGCTCTGCGTTGCTACATAGTGCATATCCGTCCATCCTATCTCTTCTGCAAGGTCATGCAATTTAGGCCGGAGATCCACAACTGGGACTTCTGAGAAAGACAACACATTATCGCAACTTTATTGATCTGGCAGCAGCATTTATATTCATGTTATAGGGTTGCACTTATATTTTGCATTAAACTTCATCTTTATTTCCCTCTTCTGTCTCTCCTGATTGACCTAATGTTAGCTCAAGTGGGTAGCCAACAACTCGGTTTTAAACATCCAGAGAATTTCTTTAAAAATTGCTTGGCAACCAGACCAGGTGTCTAACTGAGACAGACCTTTATTTGTCAAACTGTGTAGCCACACCGGGCTAGTAAAAGGGACTGGGCGTTAAATTGGGACGAGGCTTTTAATTGAAGTTTTACAGTACCTAAACACAACCCTCCCAAACACAAATCATTTAATATTAAAACAATTTCCAACACATCCTCACTCCGACCTCGTCACATATTGACGTTTGGTCATGGCCTTTCCACGTCGACATACGACGTGCAAGGTACCCTATGTTGGCTGCTGACGTTCTGGGACGCCGTGTCAAGTTCTGCCTGTTACATGCATTGTCTTCTTTCAAAATACTTCCATTTTCACAGGAAATTTACCGTTTACATACAGTCTCTTTCAAAATAAACACACTACGTCGGTACAACACCGCGAATTGACGTTTTTTTTCCTTCAACAACAAACACATAGGTTAGGTTTAGGAAAAAAGGAACAGGGTTTGGCTTTAGAATCTTTCAGGACTTGAACACCGCTCTCTCAAGTGTCTTGGACCCATCCACCAACCCTCCCGCCCGCCCCAGTCAGACTTTCGCCACCTTAACTTTCCTCCTTGTCCTGCGGCTTCCCCCCCGATGCTGCCGCGCACCATTAGACTATATTGGCAACCGACCGTGTATCATGCCAACATTAAAGGACAGCTTTTTTTATTGGTTTTTGACGGCAGAAGTTACTGCCCAAACGCCGGATTTCGACGACTTTAAAGTGAGATAGGGCTCCAATATCACACTGTATAATGACATGTCGATTCAGTCTGATTATCAACTGATCAGCTATTTCATCTAACAAGCTCAAAATGTAGAGAAACAGCAATTAAAGCTCTCATATTGCATCAATAAATAAAAGCGTTGTGGATCTTTTCTTACCTGTGAGTGGCTGCATCTCCTGAGAAACACAAGTAGAATAAATGTTAATAAAACAGTGATCAAACTGCTAACACAACCTTTACAACTACGTTACACCACAGCTACTGACACAGAGCATGTACACTAACACGGACATCAAAGGTTACAGACAACTAACCTGCACCTCCTATAGAAAGGGGCAGCTTTGCCAGCATTAGAGAAGAGACAGAAAAGCGTTTACTATACAGGCACATGTGTACATGTGCAAGTGTGACAAGAGAGGTTAGATAAAACAGAACAAAGGACAAACATCTTCGAACGGGTCAGAGAGTTAAAAATAGACTATAAGAGATGATAACACTGGAGAATAACTTACCACATCATGTGCATTTCCATTCATCTCTCTTTCTGGGATCGGCTGTCTCTTCCCTTGTGAGGTAAATTATGAAAAAACAAGACACTTAAACGAAGAATTTAGAAGACACAACAAGAGTGATTAAATCTGAATGTATGTTGAATTTAACATGAACCTCCGTCATTATCACTGTACTTTGCTATTTTATTAAGGAACACATGAGGCTCTAGTGCCCTCTGCTGGTCCTATTAAATGTAGGTGTGGTGGTAGATATACTCACAGCCATTATGTATCTTCCAACAGTATGCAACAAGACCAAGTACGAGTACTCCAAGTACAACGACAACTATACCGACTATCATCCCTGTGTTATCTCCCCCTGAAACACAAAGACACGTTACATTTTGATCCCAAACAATAAGACAATGTACTTACTGAAGCCACCATAATGCAGTAATGCTTAATTAAACCATACCATCAGTTTTCTCATTGCAGACTGTGTCGTTTCTCGCTGTACAGGCTACTTTGACGCCCTCAGGACCACACCTTGAACCAAAAGAAAAGCAAGTATGAGTGACAGATATTCACATCTTTATACACATATTTTTAAAACTCTGCTGGCAGCCTATGAGGACAAGTAAATAAACACGGATACGAAACACACAATAGTTAGTTGGGTGGCGCTCTTGCTACAAAAAGATGCCTGTGCCGAACTCTATTTTGTTCATTTATGTTAAGACAGTAACCGTACAACCCGGTGTAAGGTTGATGAGTAAATGACGGGCATTGTGGTAAATTCAGTTCAAGTGCTGCTGTGTTTTTGACTATCGTCTTTTTCCACACTCTCCAAACTACCTCCATCAAGAAACATGGACTCAAACTGTTACAGCACTGTGGTACTGTTTTAAAGACATCATCAACATCTTCCAGTTCAAGGATACTTGTAGGAGCAGAACTTACTCTTTACATGGGTAGCAGATCCTACAGGTTTCTGTGCCACTGCTGCAATAGTGATCCTTTTTACATCGACACTTTGTGTCCCTGGCGGGGGTGCAGTGTTCATCCACCTCTAGATTGGCTAAAAGGACAGTAAAACCACACAACTGGCATTAGAAGCACTGACAGACTCTCACATTGCTTCAAGCTGTATTTTTTTTAAAGACTGGAAAACAAAAAAGAAACATTAATGTTCCATTATGTCTATACCATTGGGTTGTGCGCAAGATGTGCAGGGCTCACAGGACTGCTGGTTGTTAGGCTGACTGTTGTACGTCATTGGATCACAGGCCTTGCATATTCCAACTTGTAGATTCGTGCAGTGCTGCTTCAGGTACAGACCTACAGTATGGACACACATGAGCAAATGAGATTTAGCGACGTGTAACGTGAAACTTCCTTATTCAGTGTTTTCATTTCATTTAATCACCTGGTGTGTTTGTTTTGGGGAGGAAGAGACCTCTGTGGATAATTCGGCTCCCGTTAAAAACCTCGTGAACAATGAACATTGAAGGAATTCTAACAGGGAGAAGTTTTTCAGCTGGTTACAATGTGCAATCCTCACCACTAAATCCCCCTAAATCTTACACACTGTTCCTTTAAAAGGAAATTTAACTTCCGTAAAACTTCAATTAACAGCCCACGTTATTATTTGCTTACATCACTGAAATCAACAGGCCTATATTTGGGACAGGCCTTTAATTCCTTTCACACTTAACTGTTGCTCAGCAAAGATCAGGAATATGATCAAATTGTTTATATAAACTAGTATGAATATTACTTGTTTAAAAATTAGGCTTCAGAAAATATATCAATTCTAAATAATTCATCCGATCTAGACAGACAGCGCAACAGAGAGAGAAAGAGTTACGGCGCTCGAAGATTACTGTAGCCACCACTTTATTCTGTTAAAAAAATACTCACAACTTGGATTAATTTTTATGAAAAACCCCTTTTGATTCTTTTAATCGGTGGACCCTTATCGACTAAAGAAATATGAATAACCTCCAGGGTAATCTAGGAATGGACACATACTTTGAGGTAGTCAGCAACCTGCTTTTATACATCTGAAGAACTTCTATTAAAAAAAATTAATTGCTTTGCAACCGGACCAGGTCTCTAACAGAGACAGGCGTTTATTTGTCAAAATGCTAGTAAAAGGGACTGGGCATTTAACTGGGACAAGGCTTTTATGGAAGTTTTATAATGTAAATGTACTGTAGTGTAATGTAGGCCTACATTCTGTAGAAAAGGTTGGCCCGATGTCCACAACAAGGGGCATGTTATTAAACATTAATTAATCACATATATGAGAAAAAATCTATGTGATATATTTCTTACATCACAATTACTTAAATTCTGTTAAAAATAAATTAAAAAACAAAAATATCCAAACCTTTTTTCTTCCGGGTCTCATTGTAAGTGAGCTATAAAACTTTTATAGTTTCTATATATATCTTTTCTTAATGAATTTCCTTGGTCTCAAGAGGAAGAATTTGCAATCACATTTCTACCAAATTGACTTGGATCATTTGTCGGCATCTTAATTAAAAAAACAACAACAAAGGCAGCTATATTTGCTAACTGATTTTCATATCCTCTGAGCTTGTGTTTGGTGTGCATTTTTAATTTGTCCAAACTATTTGGGAATGTAGGACCTGATAAGTGTGAAAAACCAAAGATGGTGGATAAACCAAGACGGTCCACTGCGAGTCAGCTTCCTGTATCAGTGTCACGTGGGGTTCGCGACCACCACGCCCCTTTAGGAGACTAACAGCAGGTCCTGAGTCCATTGACTTCAGTGGGAGAAATGAACGTGATTACAGATTATGGCCGATTCTTTCGCCCCATAGTCACGGAAGCAAATATTGGACCTATCAGGACGTCATCTGTTAAAAGCCTCCTGTTGTCGGATACGACATGAAACTACTCCAGTTAGCTCAATCATGTTGTAACTAAGACATCCGCTGGAAAAAATATTTTTTTCCCGGACTGTTTATTTATTTAGCTTACGACCAGTAAGGGTACACACATTTTGACAGAAGCTAGGTTGGGGATACTCGTCTTTGATTGGTGGTTCTCCATAGTCTTTGATTGGGGTATGGGGGACAACGCCTAATTAGGAGATCGGAAATGTATACCATTTCATACATATAATGGGAGTATATTGTAGGTGGGCCATCTTGTAGTTATCCAGTATCTTTGGAAAAACTAAGCATTGTCTTTGAACAGGAAGTAGTTTTGGGGAAAAAGATGTCCTCATATAGGGACAACGGGTTTATTTGTAATAGCTGCAAGTGTGTAATAAATTATAAACCCGTTTATTTCAATACCTGAACATTGAAACAAAAAAACACCTAAAAAACCAATGCAACAATTGTTTAAAGTGTTGTAACTGTTAGAGTTAGAGGTCACTGTTCAGGTGTAAAACTGCTGAAAACTATTAATTTCAATGCTTGAACATGTCTGGCAACAAAATTGCAAATAATGCAACATATCTGAAAGCCTTGTGATTTGTTCTTTTTATAACCCTCTTGCATTTGCCCTGCTCCATACTCTTTTTGTCTACATAGGAACAGTCTGTCACACCTAATTGGCCTGTGTGAGGTGCTGGAATAATTCAATAATGAAGTCCCAATGTCCTCAAACGAGTACTTCCCAATTAACTAGCTTGTTACTTTTGCTAATATTGGTCAAATTTGTATTCCATATATAACTACAGAGATTATTTAGCACAAATAAACACGTTTCAACCAAAACATTTGATGAGTTTAGTGTCGGGATCAGCTGTAGACTGAGCATAAAAAGTGTCCACAAACAAGGACAACACGTCTAAGTTTAGCAGAATGAAGTATGAGGTGCAAGAAACCCAAAATGTGACGTCCACATGTGAGGACGCAGGGTCTCAGGAGGATACTGTCCCCACACTGACACTTACCAGCACCGCACCGACAACAGGTCATCCCTTCATGTTCGTAGGTGCCATCATTACAAGTTCGACTTTCGGTTGTCACTTGAGAGGAGGAAAGGGAGCTGGACATGAAAATACAGCGGAAAACGAAAGTAAAAGTGAGTTAAACATCTCAGTATGTTCAATCGAAGAAATAATCTATTAAACAATCGCCTAACACACGTATTATCTTTGTTTACTCCTTCACATTTTCTTAACGGTTATATTTTGCGTAGAATTCTGAACTCTGGTGTTACCGCGAATTCTGTCACCCAACGATTTGTTTCCTCCTTGAAAACTTAGCCCGTAGCAACATCAACATCAATATGTCGTGTTAAATAGTCAAATATTCAACCTCAACCTCACCTCTAAACCTCAACAGTCGTGTCTAATAATAAATTTAACCTAGCTGTTAACCCAGATCCCGGAAACGCTGTCGAGGGTGACGCTAGGTGCAGTAACATGTCTCGACATAACACTGTAATAGCTCAAATGCAGTACATCTGTGGTCTGGGTACTTACGCTGACACACAGAGCAGAATAACGTTAAAGGTGAAAAAACACGCAGGAAACTTGGTCGAATCGGCTCCCATTTGGCTGACACCCCTGTTGTGACCTGATGCAACTGGTGAGAGATTTACAGTAGTAACCACCCTAGTAGAGGGTAACGTTGTAGGCGGAGATTCATGGAGGGATTTTTTTTTCTCAACTTCAGTTTCAGTTTCTGATGGGCGGACCGAGTCTTTTCATTGGTTGGTTGATAAAAGTATTAACTCTTCAAACTTTTAGAGCAGGGGTGTCAAACTCATTTTAGTTCAAGAGCCACATACAGCCCGATTTGATTTCAAGTGGGCTGGACCACTGAAACCACTGCAGTAGGGTATTTATGGGTGGCATGGCGGTGCAGTGGTTAACACTGTCACTGCGAGAGTGTATGTAGAGTTTGCATGTTCTCCCCCGTGTCAATGTGGGTTTTCTCTGGGTGCTCTGGCTATCACCCACTGTCTTAAGACCAGGGTTTCAATGGTTATACGATTTTCACGGTACAATAAATTGTCTCAGAAAATATCACGTTATCAAGGTATTACAGAATTAATATTATTATCAGTCGGAAGGACCCGTAAGGAATAAAAATGGAAGGGTTATTTTTGTTGAATCAATGTTTTATTACTATAATTGAAACTTGGAACCATTTTTAATGTGCAAAAAAAGCCTCCCTTTTGAAAGTATCTAAAATAGAGGTGACATTCTCTGTCCAGTTGCATTTTTTTTTTCAGTATTTAGATAAGCAAATGTACATGGTATGATAACCTTCAATTTTCATATCACGGTATGGCCTACCTTAAAAGCGGTATACCACTGCAACCAAGGACATGCAGGTTAGATGAATTGGTGACTCTAAATTGCCGACTCTAAATTGCCCATAGGTGTGAATGTGAGTGTGAATGATTGTCTGTCTCTATGTGTCAATCCTGTGATAGTCTGGTCACCTGTCCAGTGTCAGCTGAGATAGACTCCAGCCCCCCTTCAACCCAGTACCCGGATAAGCAGATCCCCACAAGGATTCAGCGTCCTACTTGTATGTAAGCCCAACAGATGTTACAAAAATGTGACCTTACTGCATTGAGTTGTTATTTTTCTGGGCAAGCAGCAGATGTCCCGCTTCAAGAGAACAGTTCATTCAGTCTTGTTCAATGAGTGAAGCTGTCTGGCTGTCTGGACTAGTGTCGAAATGCAACACTTGTCATTCACTCACCTGCATGAGCAGCACCCTACGATAACAGCGATTGGGGAACTGGGAAAAGTCAGAGATTCATGAGCACCTGGACGTTCGACAGGCTGACCCAGTGCAAACAGAACACTAAAAGGAGTCATTCAAAAAGATTTGTTCATCCATTTTCACCCATCACTATAGACACTGAATCATGTCCTGCTTAGTAGGCACTATGTCTAGCTTACAATATACCCTGTTTATAAAACAATTATCAACAGTTCTATAGTTTTTAAGCCCCACTGTATGTTTCCAGCTGTAGTTTATGTAGGCCTAACTAAAGGAGTGATAAGATGGTAGCTTATATTTTTGGTTATCTGCATGCCAAATATAGCCTATCATTTCTGTGTTTGGGAAACCCCCACAGTGTTGGGGAAACTCCTTTTGAAAGCATAGCTTTGCAAGCTACTTAACACTGTAACAGGATGAACTACAGCAAAGCTATCCTATAGAGATCTAGTTTGATTAACTAAAGCTACTAAGTAGTTCAAACTTTGTTTGAAAAAAGATCAAATTGACAATTTACTTATGATATGAAATAATAACAAAATATAGTACCTACAAATAAGTCACATGCCAGTATGAAATGCCACTTAATTAAGCTATTGAAAAAAGTAAACCATAAATTAAACCAAAAAGAATCAAACATCCCACTCTTCATGGACAGGTACAAGGTATGTCAGCTTTGATTTTATATACAGTGTCCATCAGACACCTGCCTTCCAGAAACCAGAGTCCAGGTGGACATTTGTTTACACTCTTTGCCTGAATACATTGCCTGGGCAGATGCCTTCATGGTGGTCAGAATGAAAGAAAGATTGTGGGGCTGGTCAAAGGGGGTTCAATTACAGTAAAGAAGCAATGGTAAAATAAAAACTTAGAATAAAAAAAGAATAAAAAACTGAATAAAAAAGATCATTCCTTTCCTTTCATGGCCCAAAATTGCAGTAGTTAATTACACAAAAAATGGCAAAAAAAAGTTATTTAACTACTTGAACCTTTGTGCAAATATAAATGTTGTTGACCTACCAGCAAGCTCCAGCAAAATGTAGTTAAACTGTTACAGTGGTTTTCAAACTTTTTGTAGCAAAGGGCGAGCCATCATCTCAAGGCACACCTGTATTTATATCTGTGCACAATAGCTTCTATAACGTGTGTTATTACACTTATCACAACATAAGACAATAAAAATGAGAACAAATAAGATAGCTTTTATAATAGTTTTTTTTTTCTCTCTCTCTCTTTTCTTTTGGTGGTAGGTCGTCTTTGTTGGTGTTTTGTTGTGATTTGCTCTGTACAGTAAAGCGATCCATTGTCCAACTCACAGCTTTCTCCTTTTAAATGTCAGCACAGAAACTGCAGCCGGACCACTGCTCAACCTGGATCAGTCTTGGTTAAGGTGCTGGAAACAAAAAAGTCCAAAAGCAAAGAGAGGATTTCCGCACGCTTACATCTGTGATGTCGGCACAGAGGAAGTCAGTTTTAAACCTATGAAATTAAAGGCACTGATATGAGCATATAGAATACACACATTCTGTAAATTTCTAATTGCTGATTGGAAACTACCGGAAAGTTGCTAAAACACATGACCTCAACTCGTGCTCTTTCTATCTCTATGTGGAAGAAATCATTTTGAATGGAAAGCCGCCACTAGGAGGTGTTATTGCTCTTTGTTTGGCATGATGCTCTTACAGTTGAGGCTCCATCAACTACACAGTGTGAAGTAAGAAAACTGTTTAAACTGATTGAACAAAACCTACCCACCAATGATTGAGCTTACTTGGCTGAATTATGTTTGTAATGCATTCCTTTACATCATTTCCATAATTCAACTGTGTTACTAGCACTAATGCTTTTTGGGATACAGTTGTAAGGTGACTTTTTTGACCTGTGTCAACCAGTTCCTGACTCATCTCTCTTTTTTCTGTTCCTGAACAGGAAATCACCACAGTTAAGATAAAAGGGAGGTGACGCAGGTAAGCAAAGCTCTGCACAGCTGAACCATGCCAACGTCCTGTATGAAAGCACACTTTCATGATACTACATGAATCAGTATCATTTAACAGGGTGTCTACAGGTCCTTAAAAAGTCATAAAATAAATTAAATTCACTGTTAAAAGTCATTAAATAGTCTTAAGACCTGTTTCCACTGAAGAAGTTCCTGGTATTATTTGGGGGGGCAGGAACTTTACAGGTACGTCCTCTCGCTCGGCCCTCTCAACCGCTGTGTCTCCACTGTGTGGCGGAGTAGGAGGAAGGTTCCTGTAAAGTTATCGGGCTCTGGATGTGACATAATCGTTGTGCGACCATTTTAACTGGGGTGACGCAGCAAAGAAACAAACAGAGAAGAACAACAACAAAGAAGAAGAAGCAGAAGTAAGAAGAAGAAAGCAGACATAAGAAAGACAAAACATGGAAGGAGCTAAGGTGGTTGCTGGGTTTCTGGCATGTCTCTTTGTTTACATGGCGGTGGAAGCTATGAACGAGCTAAGCCTCGTCTGCTGAATTTTAAAAATGACAGCTATTTTGTCGCTTTCTGTTGACGTCACATCCCGCCTTGAGTATATCCAATCAGCACCAAGTAAACCCCAAGGCCCAGCCAGGAGTTTTTCGGGGCCGTTCTGAGTACCTACTCCGAGGCAGGGACTTGTTTAGCCCCTGTAAAAGTTCCGGAACTCTGTCCTTCGGGGGTGGTTCCTGCGGTGGAGACACGCACCAACGGCCCTGGCCCCGTAAAATTACCCCAAAGTTCCTGCGGTGAAAACAGGCCTTTAAATCTTAAAGGGCCAGTGTGTAATATTTGGCATGGTTTACAGTCAAATCTGAATCTGAATCTGAATATTCTACCCATTAATATGTTTATACAAGTGTATAATCGCTATAAAATAAAATTCGTTTGGTTTTCGTAGCCTTATAATTATGCTTTTATATATATATATAGCAAGGGCCTTGCNCATCTGTATGCTCCGGCTCAAACAGGTATGGCTCTGGGTCTGTGTCCCCTACAAGAAACTCTTCAAAATCGCGTTCAAAGTCGTCCATTGGAGCTACTATAGTCCGGAGATATCGCTAGGCTAAATAAACAGCTGAGCTCTGTTTACAGGCTACGCTGTCAGTCAGTGTGCGGGCTGGAGATTGGCGGAGCAGAGAGGAGAGGGGGTGCCCGCTAGGTATCGTAAACGAGAATGTGTGTGTGTTACGCCAGAAGAGTCAGAGTTTGGGACGGAGTCTTTTACCCCTGGAGTGTTACCGGAGTTTTTGGAGTGCTCAAATAAACTGGCCTTTTTCCCGAACGCTCGTCTGGTCTCCTGCTCGTGAGTGATTCATTACAATATCGTAACATGGTTTAGATTTCTAAATAAACATTCACCTCGTCGCTAGATTGACCTACTCCTGAAAAACTCATGTCTGTGCAAGGCTTTTTGTCCCTACGAGGCCACCGTCATTTACCCGACGGGAGGGGTGAGCGAGTGAGCCCTGCAATCTAGAATTTGACCACTGATGTCACTGTTTTCAACGGTTTTCAACCCATTTTACACAGTGGCCCTTTAACTACTCCAAACATTTTATCTTATTTCATTTATTCATTTTTTTATTTTATTTTTGTAAAATTGAGTGAAGACTTTCTTTTTAAAAAACTATAATACTGTCATTTTACTTCATACATTGCATTTACCTGCAAAATATAGATACTTAACTCACTCTAATAACCATATTCCTACATAACACTTACCTCTGCACAGGACCACATATACTACTTGCCTGCAGTGCTTACCTGATAAGTAAAACATGATTTGTTGATAAATTTGCCATAAATTTGCTTAAAAGGTGTCTTGAACGGGTCTTAAACAGCATTAAATTTAACTGTCTGATACCCGTAGACACCCTGTTAAAACCCTTGTGATTTATAAAGTTCTTGTGGGGTGAATTATCGAAGCTCTCAATGTGCTATACAAGCCAATTCTGTAGCAGGAAATCCTCTCTGTCTGTGCCATTAAGAAACGAATGCCTCAACTCCACCTCAAACCCTCCCAAAATACGCCATATTTGTTCGATCTCTGCCAAGTGTGGTTAACAGCAAATTTATCTTTGAACAGAAGTTAAGAAAAATGTATTTGGCTCGGGAATAAGAACTAAAATTGAAGTAGAGCTCCTGTGGGATTTTGTTGTTTTTGCAAATGTATCAGATTTCATCCCACTGTAGTCCCAGTGAGTCCCAGTGTCAGATTTGTACCAGTCTGCTGCCTGCTCATTTGGCCCACTTAGAGAGCAAGATATACACACACACACACACACACACACACACACACACACACACACACACACACACACACACACAGGTGTTGTGGAAAATTATGAATTAATATTTTTAGCCATGTGACCAGCATGGCTCTAGGGATGGCAATGTCGAACTTTTCGTTGGTCCACTCCTTTGGGCCAGACTGAAACATCTCAAATACTGTTGAATTTGTGGACATGATATTTTGTTTTGGTCCCCAGAGGATTAAGGCCAATGAATTTGGTGATTCCCTGACTTTTCTTTAGACGTCACTATGACATTAACTTTGGTGCCTCTGGCTTAAATGTTTCCACAACTGTTGGACAGACAGAACTTTTGACTAGTCCCATGATCAAGTCATTTTTTTTCCTCAAGTTTATGAACAAATATGTGCAAAACTAACTTCATTATTAGCCATAGTTTCCATTATCATTACTGCTATTATTGCTACTATTAATATTATTCTAGTATATCTGCTGCCACTGTTATTACCATCAGTCATATTTCTACTATTATTACTGCTATTATTGCTACTAATAATAGTATTCTATTACATCCACTGCTGTAATTATTATTAGGCATATCTCTATTATTGGGGTGGCTGTGGCTCAGGAGGTAGAGTGGGTCGTCCACTAATCTGATCTGCGGTTCAATCTCGGCTCCTCCAGCCAGCACGCTGAAGTATTCTTTGGCAACATACTTAACCCTTACTGTGTGAGAGCCATGGATGTATAAAGAGAACTGGATACAGCATTAGATATGGGGCCCCGTTCATTCCCATGAAAGCTGCTTAGAGGTGCATGAAGCCAATATGAAATTATCTAGAACCATAGGGCCCAATGAACACTGGAGACTTCCACTGGCCGAGCAGCTAACTTCCAGTTTAGCGTTCTGCTAACATGAATGGGAATAAAATTATTTAATTGTACACCTCTTTTTGACTTTTGAAATGCTATCAGACTGAATGGATCAAATCCTGATAGTGAAACATGTCATCTTGCGGGGGTTGTGACGCTCAAAAAAATGACGCACTGATTTACAGATGTCTCTTTCCCAGTGTAACTCTATTGGAAAAAAGTCTTTTTGGGCCCAGTGGCATTACGTGACGGACCCAGAAGTTGTAATTCCACGTTTTGCCACTACATCAAAGTGGCTTCAAAGCCCCACACCTGGGGGCCTATTGAATGCATGTCAATGTTTAACTTAGTACCAGGTGGCACCTTGTACGGTATCCTCAACCAGTGTATGATCGTGTGTATGAATGGGTGAATGTGACATGAAGTGTAGGAGTACTTTGAGTGGTCGGAAGACTAAAAAGTCATTTCCATTTAACATTTAATGACGTTTCCATCTGTCTCAACTGTATGCTGTGTTTTGTGCTGAAAGCAAACGTTAGCATGCCAACATATTAAAATAAGATGGTAAAAAGTCATAAACATTATATGTTTTGACATTTTTTTACATGCTTTTTTTAACGTCTTCTTTAATGTGTTTTTTATGTCTTCTTTAATGTGTTTTTAACAATTTTTTTAACATATTGTTTTCGTTTTTTTGTGTTTTACATTTTTTTTAATGTTTGTTTTTACGTGTTTGTTTTAACATATTCTTTTTACATGTTTTGTACCATGTTTTTATGTGTTTTTTAATGTATTTTTTACATGCTTTTTTCACATCAGTTTGTTTGTTATTATCATTGTCAGTGTGTTAGCCTGCTGATTTTAGCATGTAGCTCAAAGTACCACTGTGCGTAAGTATGTTCTCACAGATGCACTAGAGCATAGCTGTAGACCAGCGGTGTAAGGTAGTCACGATGGGCCCCGGTGCCCACTATTATGACGGGCCCTAGTGCACGCTATTGTGCACATATCGTCCTGTGACATGATCAGAGAGTTGACATTGGATAACATCAACATACGTATTACCCAGCAATCATCATTGCATATCTGTATATAACAAAGAAAATAAGAAGAAAATAAGAAGTTAAGAAATAATGGATTAAATAGTTGATTTATAGTTTTATATATATTTATAGAAGCTTTTTACTGTTTTACAAAAAAAGAAAAACATGACAGAGATGGGTTTGCCTTTTTCAAGGGCGTATATAGCAAATGGCACTGTCTTTAATTTCATTAGAGTTCGTCTTTGAACGCAGGCATATTTTCAAGGTGGCAATCACTCATAAGGGCCCATTCTCCACTCACCTCACTGTTGGAGGGCCCACTCTCTCTATGGGCCCCCCACCTCATGGGCCCCTGTGCAACTGCACTGCCTGCACTGTCTATATTTACGCCCCTGCTGTGGACTCTGCAGACTTATTTTCATATATTCTCAGAGCTGAAACAGTTTACATGTGTTGTATAGCTTGAATAAGCAAGTAGACCATGCTGGGGGGATGACGGAACGATTTTTTTCTTGCATTTGGTTCTGCAGCTTTGTTCATTATGATTCATTCTTTTATCAACAGAAGTAACTGTTTATAAAATGGGCTATGAAAAAAGAGAAAACAGATCTGTTAAAGGACGGTAGCATAATATGGACATCATACAATTCAAATGTAGGAAGTAAACCTGATGGCCTCCTCCCTCAGCTGTGAGCTCTGAGAATAAATATGTGGATGAGTTGGACATGGGCTTCTTGGCACAAACGCTCGTATTTTGGTGCCTCATTCTCTGTTTTGAGTGGGCTAATGCTTAATGTAATAACAGCATATAAAACTGTTACCAATAGGCCACTCTGCTATACTGCAACAAAACCAAATAGCTGCAAAACCACCAGCAGAGAAGTGCAGCTCGTAGATTTCAGCTCGGTGGAAAGACATTATCATCCACGGCCAATGTGTTCCGCCTCCCATCGCCCCCGGGTCATATGCAGAATAAGGCAGAGTAATAGCTCTACTGAGATGGAGGGGAGGAAAAATAAAATAGAATAAGACAATGTTTTTGTTGTTAGGAGGAAGCTGCTGGAAGGGACCGTGTTGCAAAGTCTCCCCAGGGACACAGAAGAAGAGGGAGGAGATGAGTCGGGGAAGCAAAAGGTAACAGCTCCTCTGTTTGGGTAAAAGAAAGAGGAGACTTCACTGGTTGTGATTGCCTCTGCACGCTGAAGTTCATTAATGCTGCGTCGCATTATAGTGTGTTTTATAGATTTAGTCAACTATAGTCACGATGCAATGTGTCTTTTTTGGGAAATTGGGTCACAACAGTGTTAACTCAAAACTCTAAACAACAAGCAAAGCAACAATGTTGGTGCCACGTTTTGTACCCTCTGAGATATTCTCCCCTAAAGTGCGCTATGTATTTGTTAATTTAAAATTTCATGCATGTTGTGGAAGAGTGCTTCATATTTCATATTTACTTCCTTGAGGTTGAGCTTCTTCTTTAACTTGAGCTGCAGCACTTCTTTTATAGAGCCAAAGCTTTTAGGCCTACAGGTAGTAATCATAATCCGTGAATGCACTGAGAGTGAATGTGAAAACTATATTTCCAAAGGGTTTGGCTTTGCTCTTTCAATTCAGAGTAGCTATACTGCTGCGACTTTGACATTTAAACATAACCACCGTGACAGTTTTCACTTTTTTTTCCACCTTGAAATGAATATTTGAAACATTCACCTGAAAAAGAACCAGACTGACGAGGCTCGCTGTGTTCAGTGCTCGAATTCAGGAGGCTGAAACCGTGGCATTGCATAACTCAGGCAGGGGTATCTGTATTTTGGATATCTAGAATGCATTAAGAATAAAAGAGGAAATAACTAATGTGAGGCAAAAATGTATCTGCTGCTGTGTAACCTGTGTCCAGTATAGACGAAACTGGGACTGAGTGGGACAAACCTGATGCTTCTTCACACACAGAACAGGAAGAGAGTCATGCTGCTCTTCAACTACAGGAAATAACCTCTGTGCTGATGACGCAGGTCTCAGGGGTAATGCTCAGCAAGTTTAGATCTGAAGCATACTGTACATTCTGTAACTGCGTGAATGGCAGGGCTGTGCAAAGCTGTGCAACATGTTGCAGCACGGACACACACACTCAGTCCCACATTTCTTTGAGTGCCGTTTTGTGCCATACATTAAAAGCAAGGATTGTGTTCATCACTTAATCGTCAAAAGCAACCACAATATCTCGCTGTCTTCCTCTCCCTCAGCACCAGCTTACACACACTGCACACAAACTAGATGAAAAGTCGTAAATCTGTAAAGCTGCCACTAGACGATATGTCTGTGCAGAGAGATTTCCCCCCCGCAACACGTCCAGCGGTCTGCCTAATTAGAGCCGAGCACATCTGTGGGCGAGGGAGTCTGCGTCTGCACATGGAAGGGGGGATTTGGCCGAGAGCATTCATTCACTGGGCTGTCTGGTGGGGGAGACAATGGAGAGGAGTGCAGATTGGATGTCTTGTTCCAAACTGTGCTGAGCGCTTTTCCCCAGCACAGAGGAAAGACAAGAATAATGCCGGTTGAATGTCCCATAGAGATGGATTTATTGGGACTATTGGTATTGGAAAATCCGGTTAGGGACTTAATCATAACAGAGCGGCAGCAGGGAGACTGAGCTGAGCCTGTAGGCCAGGCCAAACTGAGTCCAGCCCCGCCTGTCCTGTCCTTTACCTGTCCTCTCCGTTCTCTGAGTGGGTCCACTCTAGTCCTTTGTCCTCTGTCTAAATCATTACTCAAAAGGACGTTTGACCTCAAGGACAATGCCTCTCTCATTTCTGAGTCTGCCATCATGCAGAATATGTGAACATTTTATATGTCTGTGGTCTTAATAGCCCCTAAGCCCCTCAGCATAAACTGTAGCTGGGATCTACATCAGAAATTCCCAACTAGGGGTACTTGCACCACAAGTTGTGCCTCTGGAGTAGTCAGGGGTTGTGTGGTAAGACTGTGGAGAGGTGCAGTTAATTTGAAAAAGTACAAAATACCATTTTTTTTTCAGTCAGTGTGTAAAAGCTAACAGTGAGAAAGCAAACAGAGAAGTTAAAACAGTTAACTAGAAGTCAATACTTAGCTCAAAGTAATGAATAAATGGTAGAAATAATTAGCTAAAAGTGATGAATAAAATGTTGAAATAGTAAGCTAAAAAGATAGATATGTCATGCCTGAAACATCCAGCTGCTGCTCCTTACAGTAATAGTAGTAGCAATGCAAACTTGACCAAAACTGTCTAAAAATTTAAAGTTGAATTGTATGAAAAAAAATATTGTAACAATGACCTCTTTACACCTCTCATGTGATGGCATTGCAGTCGGTAAGTGCTTGACCACTTGACTGAGGACTGAGGACAGATTGTGATCAGATTGGAGCTAAACTAACAGCTAAGCAAATGGAGAACAGCTACAACTGGTCCTGACTGCAATGTCAATGAAAAATTAAACACACAACACTATAGACAGTATAAAAGAAGTGGACGTAGCCACCGTTACATCGCCTGTTGGATTGTGATTGGTTCTGAAGCCTCGAGTTTGGCATTTTAGCTGTTGCTATTTTGTTTTTTTTGGGGGCCAGAAGTGAATATATTTGAACGAGGTGGGTGGAGCTGTGGAGGAGTGAGGGGTGGTTCTGACTGAGAACCCGAGTACACGGGTGAGTGATAGCGACTCGTCAATCATAAGGTAGCTAAGCCCTAAAGCATACCTGCTTTACGTCAATTTTTTCTCTAAATGGGACCATAAGTTATAAAGTCAATATCATGCTGTATTTAAGCAGACAGGAAACTAGTAAGCGAGCCCATAAACTCATTAGGAAAATGTTAAATTTAAAGTCTAATAAATTATAGACTTAAGCGGGATTTATACTGCTGTGTAGAATCGACGCCTACGCTGTAGCCTGACGAACATCTCCCCAGAAATGTGACTACACGTCACAACGACGCAGACCTCCTGTGTATTTTTGTAAGCTGAAACCATTTCCCTCAGTGGAAACAAAACTTTTATTTACTTTAATCTTACAGATAAGAAACAATAAATTGTGAAGACAATAAATCCTCCACAAAAATAGCATTTTAAGTCTTGTGTGTAATTTATCCTGACTTCATATGAGCAGAGGAAATCTCTGCTAGATGCTAGGCTAATTTATACAATGCAAAATGCCATAGGCTTGTGCTAATAATGTTAGCATGTCATATTTGTTTGGAAAACATGTTTAGTATGAGACAGTTGTTTTGTCAGTGAACCTCGTGAGTTGTAACGGAGCCAAATTTTGTAACATTACCCTTGTTAAATGTTGCTGTTGTCCCTGGCTTCATATGAGTAGAGGAAACTAGGCTAATTTATACAATGTAAAATGCCCAAGGCTCATGCTAAGAACATTAGCATGTTGTATTTATGGGAAAAATGTGTCCAGATAAAGACAAGTGTTTGTCTGTGAATGGTGCGAGTTATAGTGAAGCTGATTTGTGTACTTGTGTTTAAAATTGCCGCTTTTAAGCCATTTTTAATGTGTGTTTTGGGTGTGTTTTGAATCGACTTAACATTACAGCACTTTACAGAAACCCCGCCACCAACTAGTGTTTTGGAGGTGTAACTAAAGAGTGACACAGACACATTTCCGCACAAGTATAAATGCACCTAACGGCGTAGGCCACGTGCGTAGGCTACAGTGTAGGCTCTAATGCACAAGTATAAATCCCGCTTCTCCATCTGACTGTTTTTTACAGCCAGTGGAGTCACTTCCTGTTGCCCATTAGAAAGAATGCAGGTTTAAGACACTTCCATGTTGGCTTTAACTTTCAGACCTTGAAAGAAACTGGCATACAGAGAGGCCAAGGACAACAACAAGAGAAGTGGCGGGAACACGGTAACTTGTCCTTTTTTAATGAACTGGATGCAGTGCTGGGGGATCGACCTGCGTTTTGCCCTGGTGAAGGGAATATCAGTTTGACAGCGATTGGATCTCAATGTGGACACTAGAGACATACTATTATGTTATATATTATGTAATCAGGTTAAATCATATCTAAATACAATCTGGATACAAGACACATTTCAAATCATGGTGTAAAGGGGGTCACTGATCTAGATAATATGACTTTCAGTGAGTGCATAACCAAGGCCTTCTACCTTTCCTTTTTCTTTCACTTTATTCTAACAACAGAAAATGTTCAGAAATTTTGCATCTGGATTGGAATCAAAAGACAGTGATAGACAATCACAGGATACATGCATCAGATTTCTTTCAGGTGCAATAGTTCATGAGAAATTAGGGAAAATGTTCAACAACTTTTTAACATATACTAACAAACAGAGACACATAACCAACCAATAATCTTGTGCAGCACATTCACTTCACTGAAATGAATCTACTCTTCTCAGAACACAGCAGCATTTTACATGAAACTTTTCACCCACACAGAAAATACACATAACTGTGTAATCAAACACACACAGATACACACCACGCTCACACATCAACACATAAAGCTATCACCTCCCACCCACCAGCCTGGAAAATATTAACCTTTTCATCTCATGTCACCTTTTTGTCTAACTTCATGCTCACATGCCTACAGACACATGCCACGCTGCACACACGCACATGATGAACTGGTGTAGGCACACACAGATTCACACACACCAACACACAGAGACACACAAGCGGCTGCAGATATCTCAGAGGAACTTGAGAGAATTCAGGGAGTGGAGAGTCATTTGGTTAAAGAGGACCAAACTGCAGGAAATGAGAATCATTGACCCTCCCTTGTGACCGAATTTACAATCTGTGCCTGAAATCAGATGGAGGAAGAAAGAAAACAGAGAAAGTTAGCTGGAGAAGGAAATGTTTGAGCGTCTATAAATAGAAGGCCCACGTTTGAAATGATTCTGAAAGGCATGCAGTCATTTATTATTCAGCTCATATTGCTCTGTGTTTATCACATAGAATCAAAGAAACTTATAAACCTGACATGCCTGTGTGGAATCTAGATTTATCTTCTGACAATAGCACATTTAAAACAAGTGATAGGCTACATTTTGAAAGACACACAGAGTATTTTAGGTGAATACACTCTGATTTACATGTGCAGCCTGAATTAACACAATAATGAAATACTTACAGAATGTGCTGCAGCATCAGCATGCATCAAATAAAAGGACACAAAACTGAAGCTTTAAATTAGTAGATCAAATTCTGCATTTGCCAAAAGGCTGCTGCATCCCTGTAAATCATAAATCAGTTCAGCTCCTCAAATGCAATAGCAAGCAATCTGATTGTCTTAGATCAGCACCTATATGCCATCTGCTTTGTGCGCCATTTGACTGTCCTCAGACAAAGAGGATTTAAACACTCTGTTAACCTTTATTTAAGATTTTTAGCACAACCAACAATGACGATGGGAGGCTGCGTTTGAGTGCGAGGCATTAACGAAAACAAACAGTATATTGTGAGCATGAAGAGGAGAAGGCTTTTGCATTGAAGAGGTGCACGGGGCCTCATTCATAATTCAGAGGCGTCGCAGCGATATGAGAGAGGAGGACGCATCTGTCTGCATTACGCCAGCGTTGCCTCTGCGTTGCATCACCCTCCCGGGTGGTTCGTTTTCGAGAGTTTAATACGCTCCCTATCAGTTGCGCTCTGGCTGTGGCTAATTTCAGCCTCAGATAAGAGCCTTTATTTGTCACCCGGCTCCTTTGCCCCGTCACACAGCCTCCAAGTGCCTTCTCTGTCTGAAATCTTTGAAGGAGTGCTGACTGGATGAGCGGCTGTTTGTCTATATGTTACTTGGAGCTGTTCAGTGTGCAGCATCACAAGTGAGGATATTATGAACCCTCAATGCTAACTGGAAACCCATCCCCCCACGCACACACATGTATAGCTGTCTCCCCACACAAAGAGAGGCGCATGTGCCTTATTACACACACATACACACACACAGCTGGCTGCTGGTCTGTCTGACCTAGTTTATTTCTGTAGGCTGCTCTAATGGAGGGAGCGAGCGTGCTGTATTATCTGACTGCATCTGATTTGCATTTCTGCCCTGTCACTGGCAGATGGCACCAGAGGTCGAGAGCAGAACTTTTTGGAGGCCTTGTCACACACAACACACACTGCACATACACAAGCACAGAAGCTTCACACACATGAATAACTGAATGATCAGAAAAGCAAACCAACTACACACTAAATGCACTTTATATCAAATAAAAACAAGTATTTTATATGTAATAGAGACGTGCAGGTGCATGCTGTACATATAGTGCATACATGCAGAGGGGCGTGACGCTCTGAGCTGTAGCGTTTGGTTTACACCCTCCGCTCTTGCACTGTTCATGCTTAATAGGAAGGAAGTGATGAATCACACTCACTTATTTGTGGTAGTGGTGAGTGTTAGTACAGATAGGGCCTCTCTTTCACACACACACATGCACACACACTCTCTCTCTCTAGAAATCACAGAGGAAGTGAACAGACATGAAACCTCAGCACTTTGTCATTTTCTATCTGATGGAAGTCTCTGTCATGGTTGAAATCATTCAGATATAACGCGATGTTGGGTCAATCGCGATGATGTGAAACGGTGTGTTTACGTCTCCCGTGTTGCGTCAGGACGTGCGAGACATTGCCGAGATGAGAGCTGATACTGTGCAGCTTCTTTGTGTGTGTATTCAGTCTGATCCAATCTGGCTCTGTGTGCCGCAGAGAGAATACTCGGTGGCTTTAAGGTATGGCCTCATGTCTGATTTATCTGACTTATCTGAACTGGAGCGCCCACAGAAATGGGCGGCGGTGGCACAAGTGGTGTGTGAGTGTGAATGTGTGTCTTATATGTGAGGGAGAGCAGGGGTGGTTAGGACAGGGGGACAGTTGAGACAGTTCCTTTTTAGCAAGTAATATGGCAACTATGCTTATGCCATTCATCACGCTCACACTCAGCCACACCCTCTTCGCTTTCAACCTCAAAGTGGAGACAGTCTGACTTGTACACTTTTGAAATTTACAGCATGTAGGTACATTTTTGACAAACCAGTCAACAAAAACAAGACAAAGGCTTTTCCTCACTGAATAAGACCCAATGCGAAGTACCCCCTGAGGATATTTTGAATATGCAGAGTTCAACAATTAACCTTTTATTAACTCTCAAGTTATTGACTTTTTATGCCTCTGCGGGGTTGTTTGTCCGTCCATACATCTGTCTGTCTGTCCCATGCTCGTAAACCCAATATCTCAGGAAGGGCTTGATTGAACTTCTTCAAGTTTGGCACAAATGTTGTTGGTGATTGAAGGTCAAAGGTCAAGATCACCGTGACCTCACAAAACATATATTTGGCTATAACTCAAGAATTCATTTGCATTCTCTGGGACTCTCTCCCCAAACACACTGGAGACTAACTGACCTCTCTTAGTTCAAATCACTCATCAAAACTAATCTTTTCAAAACGTCTTAATGATGATACTGTGCTCTAGTTTGTGCTAATTTTTTAACTACTGTACAGTGATTGATTATAGTATTATTATTACTATTACTAAGTATATTTTACACAAATGATTGGATAAATGATCAGTGATGACATTTTCTATCCAAAAGGTCAAAGGTCAACTTCACTGTGACATCACAGTGTTCTGCAAAAACACTTTTCTGGCCATTACTCAATGTCTTAACTCAGGAACAGAAGGGGAGACATTTGGTCAGACACTAAACTGATGACACTAATCTTGCAACTGTGGTGATTGTATAGATCTTCTATGTGTGAAGCATCCATGTTTTCACAGACGTGGAAGTGTTGCACTGCAAATGCAACTTGACTGGTGCGGGGAGGCGTGCAGTTGCGAGGCGGTAATTCTAGTTTGCAAAATGAAACAAACTTAATAGCCTACATAAACTTATAGACCACATGAGGCACATGGTGACCACATTGAGGTGAAAGGTGCCACTGAAATAGACAATGATAGAAATGAAAGCATTTTACAAGTGTCTCCTTTTTCTCTAAGACTTGAACAAGTGTAAATATAAGGTGTTTAAATTTATACTGCTTTCAATTTAAATTATAGTTTTTAGCCTAGAACATTTGTCCAAACCCTTCACACTGTCCCACTGTCCCAGGGAGGCATTATTTTGGGAAAATGCACTCTCATATTTACAAAATTTTACCTTTAACGTTTGGGTTGTGATCTAAAACCTCCATAAGTTGTTACTAGACACCTGTATCTGTTGAGGGATCAAATCATTTTCATAACTGTTAAATGAGTCTGTGTGCAATGGAAGGTTATTTCATGTTGATAGAAAAAATGTTCCAACCGACCCCGCTCTCCCCCACCGTATGTAGATGCACTGACATATTTAAATATGTCAGTGGTTTTTAACATCTCGACTATAAGAGCTGATTGCACGTTTTCATGTCATGTGTGAGATGTCAAGATTTGCACGTGTGGAATGTGTGTATCTAAGCACACACACAAACACACACACATACAGTAGTCATGCACAAATGCGCGACAGAAGCTATCAGTCTTTATTTGGAGACAGGAAACATCAGGGTGTGCTCTCACTCTCTTTACCTCTTTTTCACACACACACTCACACACACACACACACACACACACACACACACACGAACCGTTATTTAAGGGTGTGGGGACATTTTCCATGTGGTTTGAGTGGTTAAGTTTTGCAATTGTAAAGTGTGAAAGAAAAAAAAAATCTGCCAGATCTGCTCTACGTAAAGTCACAAATGGCTAAAGTGGAGTGGGGGTGAGACCAATTAGTCTGAGGCTCGTTGGAGTGTTGGGCAAAAACTGGCAAAAGAAAAAACACCCTTGTCACAGCAGAGAATAACGTTTCCATGAGCTTTGGTGCTCCTGAGGCTGACTGAGATATAATGACATTGTTGTAATTTGATTCTCTTAAGTTCAAAATCAAGAGCAAAGTTCAATCAGAATGCTACTCGCACTTGAAAAATCATCCCCCCTTCCTCCTTTTGTCTTCTGCTTTCACAATTTTCTTTAACATGGCCATCTCCTCTCTGACTCATCCTTCAGGTCCCAAGTGCATTGTGGCGAACCGCCGTCGGATTCGCTCAATTTTAATATCATTTTTCTCTCCCATGTCCCCCTCTTTCCATTTCCGTTCGTGCCTGTCTCTCTTTAGCAAAGGTTAAGTTCTAGTTCAGTGTAGATAGCTCTGAATAATGCACATTGGCAATTAAATATAAATGAGCTAGCTGTTTCTTTAAAGAAAATATTGTAAATTATACAGAGTATGTCAATGGTGTGAGCTGAAATAGTTAAATATTTGGACAGAAGTGCCAGACAGGGGTGCAATGAATTCTTTCTGCAGTCAGTGTGGCCTTTGGGTGTTTTATAAGCAATAAAGAAGACTGGTCATTAACTAACAGGAAGCTAATTGTGTGGTTGATGCTTCAGTGTAAAAGAGCAAAAGTGTGTGTGTGTGTGTGTGTGTGCGTGCGTGCGTGCGTGTGTATGTGTGCTACATAAGGGTGCTTCAGCTCCTTTAATACAGGTAATACAGGTCCACAAGGTCAACAGCAGATGAGTGACGTAGGCATGGGCGTATCCAGTTGCCTCTCTGTCAGCTTCACTAAATTTGTGCTAAATTTAGGCTCTTATATCTACTTTGCAAGTTTTGGTGGTGCCTTTTGTGGTTAGCTTTGGACGGTGGTGGCGTGTAGCTGCGAGTCTCTTATCAGGATATGGAAATCAACTTACTGGTCTGTTAACTCTCCTCTTGCTGACTTTAGCTAGCCATTTGCTAGCTAGCACCATCAAGGTTTTCAAATGTAAACATCAGTAAATTGCAAGGAAAAGATGGAGAAGAATGAGCACCGTCTGCCATTGTACAGACGATAGAAAATAAAGTGGACAACCTCCGTACCATATTAATTTTCAATGGAATATCAGGAACTGTAGTAAATATGTGGGTAACTACACACATTTATGGGTGCTAGCATGCATGATTAGGTATGTGGCTATCATGTGTGTTGATATCTGTGTGTACCAATGATATACCTACGTAGATATTATATAATGTATCTTCTAACTTAAAAGGATAGTGCACCCAAAAATGAAAATTCAGCCATTATCTACTCACCCATATGCCGAGGGAGGCTCAGGTGAAGTTTTAGAGTCCTCACATCCCTTGCGGAGATCCCAGGGGAGAGGGGGTAGCAACAAAACTCCACCTAATGGAGGCTTGGCACCCCAGATTAAAACGTCCAAAAACACATAATTGAAACCACAAAATATCTCCATGCTGCTCGTCCGTAGTGATCCAAGTGTCCTAAGCCCCGACATAAAAAGTTGTTTGGAAAAACGTCATATGAACTCTGTTTTTAGCCTCATTGTAGCCTGCAGCTCTAACTGCTTCTGTGTACACCAAGTTACAATGCTACAATGAGGCTAAAAACAGAGTTTAAATGACATTTTTCCAAACAACTTTTTATGTCGGGGCTTCAGGACACTTGGATCACTACGGACGAGCAGTATGGAGTAATTTTGTGGTTTCAATTATGTGTTTTTGGACGTTTTAATCTGGGGCGCCCAGCCTCCATTAGGTGGAGTCGTGCTGCTACCTCCTCTCTCCTGGGATCTCCGCAAGGGATGTGAGGACTCTAAAACTTCACCTGAGCCTCCCTCGGCATATGGGTGAGTAGATAATGGCTGAATTTTCATTTTTGGGTGCACTATCCCTTTAAACTTAAATTTATGGGTTTCTTAAACTACATCCTCTGAAATAATGTAAGTAATTTGCTTTTTTAGCTTTTTGATCTATTATCACTGTATTATTGTCGCTTATTTCCTGATATTGTATATGCATTTCTTTGTTTATGTTTTATGTATGTATATGTATTTTTTCCCCTTCTACCTTTTTTTTTTGTTTCTACATATGTCGAATAATCCACAAAAATACAAAAAAAAAAGACTCTGGACTCTGTGTACCATGGGGCATTGAGATTTATTACCAAATTTTAGCCACTAACTCATCACTGTGTCCTGTATGCTTGGGTTGGCTGGCTGTCGTTAAAATTTCGTAGACTTTTCAGTAGTGCTTTGGCTCTCACAACTCTGTTAGCTGGGTGCCTCATCTTGTTTAAATGGAAGCACACTCTTCTGGCTGGCTTCAGGAGATCCTAAACCACCTCAAACTTGAAAAGATTAGATTTTCCCTTGGAGACAATGGTAAATCCTTCGATGACACCTGGAGGCCCTTTATGGAGTTATTGAGCAAGGCTACAATTCACTCAGATGATGACTTTTCTTATTTATGTGCTTTCTATTTTTATTTTTTATTCTATTTTTATTTTCATTTTTTATTTTATTTTAGTCATTTATTTATTTATTTCAATATTATTTTATTTTATTATTTATCTATTTTATTTATTTCCCTTATTACTACTATCATTTTCAATGTATGTCTGATGTTTGATTCAAATATTTATTTTATTATTATCACTTCTAGTAAGGGTGGTAGGGGGATATGAATATGGGAGATTAGGGTACGGATTAACAGTATGGGTTCAGTTCATGTTCTCAGTGTTGTAGGTTTTGTATACCAACCGGAGACCAGGTCACTCTGACATCTTTAACGTTTCATTGTATACTGCCCATTCAACCAGGTGACTTTTTTTTCTATATGCCAGGTCAACAAAGCAGAGCAGGAGAGGAGGCCTGTGCTTTACGGTGAATAAGGACTGGTGTGATGGTGGGAGTGTGAGGTGCTGTCCTGTTCCTGCTGTGGATCACTGCTATACAACATGCAGAGGCAGCTGAAGCGCTACCCATGTTCAGGAGGAGCGACCATGCGGCCTTCTTGTTGGAGTCAAGATGCATGGACAGTAACAACCAGAGACCATGGATTACCAAAACCATCCGGAGAGGTTATAGATAAAAGCAGCCATAAGCTCCTGGCTCAAGGACCAGCCATTCAGTTTTTTTCACATTTGGGAACCTTTTCTGGACTATATTGAAAATGATGGGGCCCTTAGGAGTGGTATGGACTAGCATGGACTGAGGTCTCAAAACACATCTCTATGTAGGCTTATGTTCTCAATAAACCACTGAGAACTGTGATGCTGTGAACCATCACTCATTTATTTGTATTTTTTTCTTCTTTCTGTTTTGTCTGTTTTGAGTTTTGTTAATCTGTCTGTTTTTTTGTTTGTTGTTTTTTTTTTGGTTGTTTGGTTTGGTTTAGTTTGGTCATATTGTTTGACTGATTCTTTGACGTACATATATATATATTTATTTCAAGTGTGGAGAATGTGTTATGTGTTCGTTTGTGAATAAGTTGGAAAAGAGGATGTCTATAAAAATGTGTATAACTTCCATGCCCTTTATTTTGTATTGTTATGATCCTCAACTTGATAAATCGAATCTAAAAATGAAATAAAATAAAATAAAAGCAGCCAACAATGTAAGGATACAGAAAAAGAAGGGCTAAATTACAGTGCACAAGTTAAAGGAGCTGATGCAGTCGCATTTCACTGGACTTGTACCTTGTATGATTACATGTGACAAATAAATGATTGATTGATTGAATTAGTCACAAGTGCATTTGTGCCCTTTATTTTGACATTGTCATCCTCACTTCAGGTGGTCTCTGTGACAGTCTCAGGGATGACCGCATTGTGTGCTGTCTCTTCACACCAGTGATTGTGTCATTTTTACCTCAAAACCTGTTAGCTACGCAACAGTTTGAGCCTTTCGTGTCTTCCCTAATAGCCTGAAATGGATGCAAGTGGAACCGACATAAGCCTGTGTGTTTATCTGTTATTGTCTGCGGCTGTGAGCATGTGCTCTGGGTGTCCTCTGAGTGTGTGTTTTTGGATGCTGTAGGTGGGTACAGTTGATGTGCATGCCATGGATGTGGATAACGTGTGTGTGTGTGTGTGCTTACTGTGTGTTCTCATTTGATGGCTGCTTGCTATCAGTGTTTGTTTGGGGTTAAAAGCCCCTGTCTCTGAGGGTGTTAGCGGGGGTCATCTAAACCGGATCTGCAGCAGAATCGCTTGAGAGGCAGAAGCATAATCTGTAGCTGGCTTTGTGCTCCCAGATTAAAGTGATGATGTTTTAAACCTTTCTCACGGCCGCAATATGCCTTTGCTTCCCTCCCTGCTACTCAGTATGTGTGTGACAGCAGATCCACACGGCCGGGTTCAAGAAAAGGACACTTTCCTCACTATTTATGAAACGGGGAGCTTTAGCACATTATCTGAGACGACGCACGCATGTTCTATTCATCTATTAATTTGCCATCAGCGTGGTGTAGCTATAACGTATCTTCTCCAGTGTTTGAGGGGAAACAGCTGCTAATCCTAATCCCCCCGTCTCCCCCCACGGGATTCTGTCAAATCACAGGCCCTTTAAAAAGCTCTGGCTGGCTGGTTCAGGGGCTGGTTGAGTGGCTGGCTGACTGGCAGGCTCTAAATGAGAGGATGGACCATGCTTACCCACTCCCGTGACTGACATCCACTCGGCCCCCAGAAAGTATGTCACTTGTTTGTACAAGTATGTACATACACACACCAGAAATTTCCACTGCACTCTGCGTCTCCAGATGTGTCGTCCAATACAGTTAAAATAGCTTTAACCATAAACATCTACAGACAACTGGACAGGTTTCAATATATGGATACCATAGTGTCAGGCAGATTAGAAAAAGAGACCTTTTGGTTAGCACAAGATAGAGGTTCAGCCACCCCAAACACACAAACGTCTCATAAGATAAAATGATGAAGTGATGACATTTTATTTCCAAAAGGTCAATGGTCAGCTTCACTGTGACATCATAATGTTCTGCAAAAACACTTTCCTGGCCATTTTTTAATGTCATAACTGAGGTACAGAAGGACATTTGGTGAGATACTAACACTCATCTTGGGTGCCCACATTCACACTGTGCTGCCAGGTTGAAGATGTGTGTGAAGTATCCATATTAAAGAAGTTGAGTTCTTCTTTGCAGCAATATCCATATTTGAGGCGTCATTTGCTGTCATGGCTACAACTTAGTGTTCAATCACAATCAGCTTTATTGACCAAGCATGTGAACACATCCATTGAATTTGACTCTGGAGACTTGTATGAGTCAACCCTCTTCGGTTCCTCTCTCTGGACGACAACGAGGCCATGGAGCGTCCTCTTCCTCTGGTAGACCACCACAAGCTCGGTGGTTTTGCTGGTATTGAGCTTCAGGTGATTGTTGTTGCACCATGTTATTTTATAATACTGACATTTTAATGTCTTTTTTTGTGTTGTGCTATACTATAACTTTTTGATGATATGCTATACTATGACTTTTTTATGCCATTATGAACGACATGATATACTATAACTTTTTTTTAATCATATTTTGAATGGCATGCTATACTAGGAGGTTTTTTTTATGACATTTTGAACGACTATAGTATGACTTTTTTATGATATCATGAACTACATGCTATAGTATGACTTTTTTATGATATTATGAACGGCATGCTATACTATGACTTTTTTTGATCATATTTT
>NC_065524.1:24658439-24663345 GCF_006386435.1 Epinephelus moara | reverse complement strand
TTTGAATGGCATGCTATACTATGACTTTTTTTTTTATCATATTTTGAACGGCATGCTATACTGTGACTTTTTTTTATTATATTTTGAACGACATGCTATACTGTGACTTTTTTTTATTATATTTTGAACGACATGCTATAGTATGACTTTTTTATGACATTTTGAACAAAATGCTATACTATGACTTTTTATATCATGTTTTGAAGGACATGCTATACTATGACTTCTTTTTAATCATATTTTGAACGGCATGCTATACTATGACTTTTTATGGTATTTTAAATGGCATGCTATACTGTAACTTTTTTAGCATATTTTGAACGACATGCTGTAGTATGACTTTTTTTTATCATATTTTGAACGACATGCTATACTGTGACTTTTTTTATTATATTTTGAACGACATGCTATACTGTGACTTTTTTTTTATCATATTTTTAACGACATGCTATATGATGACTTTTTTATGATATTTTGAACGACATGCTATACTATGACTTTTTTTAACATATTCTGAACGACATGCTATAGTATTACTTTTTTTGTCATATTTTGAACGACATGCTATAGTATGACTTTTTTTTATCATATTTTAAACGACATGCTATACTATGACTTTTTTATCATATTTTGAACGACATGCTATGCTTTGACTTTTTTATCATATTTTGAATGGCATGCTATAGTATGACTTATTTATCATGTTTTGAATGGCATGCTATACTATGACTTTTTTTTATCATATTTTGAACGACATGCTATATTATGACTTTTTTATCATATTTTGAATGGCATGCTATACTATGACTTATTTATCATGTTTTGAATGGCATGCTATACTATGACTTTTTTTTTATCATGTTTTGAACGGCATGCTATACTATGACTTTTTTACGACACATTTTGAGTGACATGCTATACTCTGACTTTTTTTTATCATATTTTGAGCGACATGCTATATACTATGACTTTTTTTATCATATTCTGAACGACATACTATAATATGACTTTTTTTTATCACATTTTGAACGACATGCTATACTATGACTTTTTTATGATATTTTGAACAATATGCTATACTATGACTTTTTTTATCATATTTTGAACAACATGCTATACTGTGACTTTTTTATCATATTTTGAACGACATGCTATACTGTGACTTTTTTTTATCATATTTTGAACGACATGCTATACTGTGACTTTTTTTTATCATATTAGGAATGGCATGCTATGCTATGACTTTTTTATCATATTTTGAACGACATGCTATGCTATGACTTTTTTATTATATTTTGAACGACATGCTATAGCATGACTTTGTTATGACATTTTGAACGACATGCTATACTATGACTTTTTTTATCATACTTTTAACGACATGCTATACTGTGACTTTTTTTTTTATCATATTTTGAACGACATGCTATACAATGACTTTTTTATGATATTGTTAACGACATGCTATCCTATCACTTTCTTATCATATTTTGAACGACATACTATACGATGACTTTTTTATGATATTATGACTTTTTTATGATATTAATAACGACATGCTATAGTATGACTTTTTTATGACATTTTGAACGAAATGCTATACTATGACGTCTTTTATGACACTTGGAATGACATGCTATAGTATGGCTTTTTATCATATTTTGAACGACATGCTATACTATTACTTGTTTTTATCATATTTTGAACGGCATGCTATACTATGACTTTTTTTTATCACATTTTGAACGACATGCTATACTATGACTTTTTTATGATATTATGACTTTTTTATGATATTAATAACGACATGCTATAGTATGACTTTTTTATGACATTTTGAACGAAATGCTATAGTATGACTTTTCTATGACTTTTTTTTAACATATTTTGAACAGCATGCTATACTATGACGTTTTTTTATGACATTTGGAACGACACGCTATAGTATGACTTTTTAGCATATTTTGAATGGCAAGCTATAGTATGACTTTTTTTATCATATTAGGAATGGCATGCTATACTATGACTTTTTTATCATATTTTGAACGACATGCTATACTATGACTTTTTTATCATATTTTGAACGACATGCTATACTATTACTTTTTTTGTCATATTTTGGACGACATGCTATACTATTACTTTTTCATCATATTTTGAACGGCATGCTATATTATGACTTTTTTATCATATTAGCAATGGCATGCTATACTTTGATTTTTTTATCATATTTGGTAACGACATGCTATACTATGACTTTTTTTTATCATATTTTGAACGGCATGCTATATTATGACGTTTTTTTCACATTTTGAGTGACATGCTGTACTATGACTTTTGTTTATCATATTTTGAATGGCATGCTATACTGTGATTTTTTTTATCATATTTTGAACAACATGCTATACTATGACTTTTTTAGCATATTTTGAACAACGTGCTATACTATGACTTTTTTTTATGATATTTTGAACGACATGCTATACTGTGACTTTTTACCATATTTTGCATGGCATGCTATACTATGACGTTTTTTTTTATCATATTTTGAACGGCATGCTATACTATGACTTTTGTTTATCATATTTTGAACGACATGCTATACTATGACTTTTTTTATGATAATTTGAATGGCATGCTATACTATGACTTTTTTTAATCATATTTTGAACGGCATGCTATACTATAACTTTTTATGCCATTTTAAGCGACATGCTGTACAATGACTTGTTTATGATATTTTTATATCATATTTTGAACGACATGTTATAGTATGACTTTTTTATGATATTATGAACGACATGCTNTTGATCATATTTTGAACGGCATGCTGTACTATGACATTTTTATGATATTATTAACGACATGCTATAGTATGACTTTTTTATGCCATTATGAACGAAATGCTATACTATGACTTTTTTTGATCATATTTTGAACGGCATGCTGTATTATGACAGTTTTATGATATTATGAACGACATGCTATAGCATGACTTTTTTATGCCATTATGAACGACATACTATACTGTGACAATTTTATGATATTATGAACGACATGCTATACTATGACTTTTTTCTGATATTATGAACGACATGCTATAGTATGACTTTTTTATATTATGAACGAAATGCTATAGTATGACTTTTTCTGACATTTTGAATGACATGCTATAGTATGACTTTTTTTATGACATTTTGAGCGACATGTTATAGTATGACTTTTTTATGATATTATGAACGGCATGCTATACTATGACTTTTTTTTGCCATTTTGAGCGACATGCTATACAATGAATTTTATATTTTTAACGACATGTTATAGTATGACTGTTTTATGACATTTGGAGCGACTTACTATAATATGATTTTTTTTGATGATATTATGAACGACATGCTATAGTATGACTTTTTTTATCATATTTTGAACGGCATGCTATATTATGACTTTTTTTCACATTTTGAGTGACATGCTATACTATGACTTTTTTATCATATTTTTAAGGACATGCTATACTATGACTTTTGTTTATCATATTTTGAACGAAATGCTATACTATGACTTTTTTATCATATTTTTAACGACATGCTATACTATGACTTTTTTTATCATATTTTTAAGGACATGCTATACTATGACTTTTGTTTATCATATTTTGAACGAAATGCTATACTATGACTTTTTTATCATATTTTTAACGACATGCTATAGTATGACTTTTTTATCATATTTTGAACAAAATGCTATACTATGACGTTTTTATCATATTTTGAACGACATACTATATTATGACTTTTTTATCAGATTTTGAACGACATGCTATAGTATGACTTTTTTATGACATTTTGAACGACATGCTATACTATTACTTTTTCATCATATTTTGAATGGCGTGCATTACTATGACTTTTTTATGACATTTTGAATGACATGCTATACTATTACTTTTTCATAATATTTTGAATGGCATGCTATACTATGACTTTTTCATCATATTTTGAACGACATGCTATACTTTGACTTTTTTAGCATATTTTGAATGGCGTGCTATACTATGACGTTTTTTTTTTATCATATTTTGAACGGCATGCTATACTATGACTTTTGTTTATCATATTTTGAACGACATGCTATACTATGACTTTTTTTTATGTTAATTTGAATGGCATGCTATACTATGACGTTTTTTTTTCACATTTTGAGTGACATGACGTACTATGACTTTTTTTAATCATATTTTGAACGGCATGCTATACTATTACTTTTTATGCCATTTTAAGCGACATGCTGTACGACTTGTTTATGATATTTTTATATCATATTTTGAACGACATGTTATAGTATGACTTTTTTATGATATTATGAACGACATGCTATAATATGACTTTTTTTATGACATTTTGAACGACATGCTATACTATGACCTTTTTATGCCATTTTAAGCGACATGCTGTACTATGACTTTATTATGGTATTATGAGCGACATGCTATAGTATGACTTTTTTATGATATTATGAACGACATGCTATAGTATGACTTTTTCTGACATTTTGAATGACATGCTATAGTATGACTTTTTTTTATGACATTTTTAACGACATGCTATAGTATGACTTTTTTATGACATTTTGAACAACATGGTATAGTATGACTTTTTTTAATATTTTCAACGGCATTCTGTAGTATGACGTTTTTTTATGACATTTGGAACGACACGCTATGGTATGACTTTTTTTTATCATGACATGCTATACTATGACGTTTTTTATGACATTTTGAACGACATGCTTTACTATTACTTTTTCATCATATTTTGAATGGCATGCTATAGTATGACTTTTTATGACATTTTGAATGACATGCTATAGTATGACTTTTTTATGATATTATGAACGACATGCTATA
>NC_065524.1:24527567-24657232 GCF_006386435.1 Epinephelus moara | reverse complement strand
TATGACTTTTTTATGATATTTTGAACGACATGCTATACTATTACTTTTTCATCATATTTTGAATGACATGCTATACTATGACTTTTTTATGACATTTTGAACGACATGCTATACTATTACTTTTTTATCATATTTTGAATGGCATGCTATACTATGACTTTTTTTGATCATATTTTGAACGACATGCTATAGTATGACTTTTTTATGATATTTTGAACGACATGCTATACTATTACTTTTTCATCATATTTTGCATGGCGTGCTATACTATGACTTTTTTATGACATTTTGAACGACATGCTATACTATGACTTTTTTAGCATATTTTGAATGGCGTGCTATACTATGACGTTTTTATTATATTTTGAACGACATGCTATACTATGATTTTTTTATCATATTTTGAATGGAATGCTATAGTATGACTTTTTTTTCAAATTTTGAACGGCATGCTATACTATGACTTTTTTTATCATATTTTGAACGGCATGCTATATTATGACGTTTTTTTCACATTTTGAGTGACATGCTGTACTATGACTTTTTTATCATATTTTTAACGACATGCTATACTATGACTTTTGTTTATCATATTTTGAACGAAATGCTATACTATGACGTTTTTATCATATTTTGAACGACATGCTATACTATGACTTTTTTTTATCATATTTTGAATGGCATGCTATAGTATGACTTTTTTATGAGATTTTGAACGACATGCTATTCTATTACTTTTTCATCATATTTTGAATGGCATGCTATACTATGACTTTTTTTTTAATCATATTTTGAACAACATGCTATCCTATGAGTTTCATCATATTTTGACCGACATGCTATAGTATGACTTTTTCATTATATTTTCAACGACATGCTATAATATGACTTTTTTTATGACATTTTGAATGATATGCTATACTATAATTTTTTTTATGACATTTTGAACGACATGCTATACTATGACGTTTTTATGACATTTTGAGCGACATGCTATAGTATTACTTTTTCATGCCATTTTGAGCAATATCCTATGCAATAACCTTTTTATGAGACATTTTGAACGACATGCTATATTTATGACATTTTGAACGANTATGACTTTTTTTATGACATTTTGAATGATATGCTATACTATAATTTTTTTTATGACATTTTGAACGACATGCTATACTATGACGTTTTTATGACATTTTGAGCGACATGCTATAGTATTACTTTTTCATGCCATTTTGAGCAATATCCTATGCAATAACCTTTTTATGACATTTTTAACGACATTACTTTTTTTTATGACATTTTGAACGACATGCTATACTATGACTTTTTAATGACATTTTGAATGACATGCTATATACTGACGTTTTCATGACATTTTGAGCGACATACTATACTATGACTTTTTCATATTATGAAAATGCTATAGTATGTATTTTTCATGATATTAATAACGACATGTTATAGTATGATTTTTTTTATGACATTTTGAACGACATGCTATAGTATGACTTCTTTATGACATTTTGAGCGACATGCTATACTATGACTTTTTAATGAAATTTTGAACGACATGCTATCCTATGACTTTTTTTATGACATTTTGAACGACATGCTATACTCTGACTTTTCTGTCACATTTTGAACAACATACTATACTATTACTTTTTTATGACATTTTTAACGACATGCTATACTATGACCTTATATAATATTGTTTTTTGGACAAAGTATACCATAACTTTTTATAACATTTTTAACAACTTGTTATACTGGTACTTTTCCATGACATTTTGAGCATTTTGACTTTTAACCATGACTTTTTTTATTGCATACCATATGTTTTTCATGACATACTAATCTAATACTTTTTCTTAACCTCTTATAACATAGTATATTGTTGACACACCAATATATGACATTTGTTATTACATTTTTCATGATATACTATACAATGACATTTTTATGGCATACTTTACCTTAATGTTAAACCATCATTTAAACCTCAGTCAAGATGAATTTTCACGCCTCAGTGCTAGCGACAGTTGTGATCAGATGCATTTCCTTTACTTGTTGTCCGTCCAGTCCATTCACATGGGTGCGATGTTCGTTTTTGTTTTAATTACTGACATAACAAACCCATATGACACCAACTTTTCAACCACAGTCAAGCTTTGTATTCTTTCACATTATTTGGGCTCTTTCTTTTAAATCAGGTGGTTGGAAACTGATAGGCTCACTTACATGCTGAATGCTTGGTGCTGAACATCACCAATTGAGTTACTGTGTTGGTAACAAATAAAAATGCACCACAACTCAAGTTGATCCTTTATTCTGACTAAATCCTCCACAAGCTCTCATGATATACAGTAAATACTTTTCATGCATCTCATGACCTGTAAATCCCCGGAGCAATTCCTCTTCTCAGAAACTCCGAAAGTCTGCAGTACCATTTCTAACTTTCACTCTCAGCACAAACACTAATATCGGTCTTGTCCATCAGCCGCTCTCCCATCAGTCATTTCAGATAATGACTCTCAGCTGGGAGAGACAGAGAGCGGAGGGACTCGGAGGCTGAGCAAAGAGTGTCAGCCAACACGCTCGCGTCTCCCTCAGTTGTTCTTGGTATATAAGGATGAGATGGGGATGAGGAGTGCGCGGGTAACTATCAGTCATCAGCGTGAGGATTAGGGACTGTCATCAGCAGCCATATGCCTCATATTACCCTCATGGTGACACTAGATGGAGAGAGGAGAGAGAGCAAGGAGGAGTAGGAGGAGGCTCGGGGGAAGGATTATGCCTGCTCTAAGATTTCAGGGTAAAAGTCAGGTAGAGAACAGAGGCTGTCAGAGTAAAGTCTGATAAATGCACAGACTCTGGTGTATGAACGCAGGTTTTCATATGCACACAGATATATATACATAAAAAGCCCTGCAGCAGGAGCATTTTTCACTACTGGGTTCCCTAAACACAATGCAGGTTCCTGTTGTACAAATGTGTGTGTGCATTGGCTGTATGTATGTGGAGCTCTGTGGTAAAGCTGATATGCTTCTGTCCATGTTTTTTGCCTCAGGCTGTGCATGTTGAGTGTTATTCAGTACAATGGACACACATGTGCTCTTCATTGATCACATAGAGAGAATGAGCAGTGTGTGTGTGTGTGTGTGTGTGTGTGTGTGTGTGTGTGTGTGTGTGTGTGTGTGTGTGCATGTTGAGGAAGGGGAGGGGTCAGTGGCGACAGCAATACAGTAAGTGTTTCCATGTGCTTCTCTTATTCATGAAGACACACATAAACACACACACAGACTGACAAGCATGCTGGCATATCCATGTCAACAAACACACACACACACACACACACACACACACACACACACACACACACACACACACACACACACAGAAAAACAGAGCTGGTGTGACTCATTAGTTGACTCAGGTCTTGACAGTAAAAATAACATCTGAAAACATTTACCGTATATTCATTAACAGTTGGTCCAACTCATGACGAGAAGCGCTTTAATGGATTTCCATCAAATGCACCTTGCCAGCTCCGCCGAGTCTGTGGTGCTGCTTCGTGCGCACACGTTACAGCCACGCGTTTCCAAACATCTCCTTCTTCTTCCCAATTCCACTTCCCTTATTCACCATAGTTCCTGTGTGCTGTCGCCGGGCTATTTTGGTGCATTCACACAAAAAGAGAAACCACACAGAGGATTCGCTGAAAGTTGGAGCAAGTTCACAAGCAGAGAAAATAATGAGCTAAAATGTTATACAAGGATAGCGGAGTGATAATATCCAGCACCTAATGTATTCTTATTAAGGTTTTAGTCAGATTTATGCTGTTTGGATGGTGCTTTCAGAGGCAGATTATGATGACCATGAGGTATTCATTAAGTTTGACCTAAAAGACATTAATCAAGAATCTTGCATAAGAACAAAAAGTTTAACAATACGCTGATGAAAGCAGTAATTGTTCTAATATTCATCTTAATCTTCTTGGATGTGAGGATTTATTTAAAAAATCTGCGAGAAATGAAGTGTTGAACGTCTCTGGATGGTTGCATGGTGATCAAAGTGAATGCATAAGTAATCAGAGCTACTTGCGTCGTCTTTGTCTCATTCAGTCATTTGTGTTATGAATAAAATGTTTGCACGTCACCTCATGACCAAAATACTCCCATATTAGCATCATTACACTGGCATGCTCCAAGACTGATTGAGCGTGTTTGCTAGTTTTCCTCAGACCACCATGAAGAGGGGAGGAGAGGCGCAGAGGCACTTAGCATGTAAAAAGACCATATGTGTGAGCATGAGTGTGGGCACAGAGAAATGATATGCCTGTGGTCCTGCCTGGGCTTATGTGAGTCTGTGGGAGGCAGAGTATGACTTTGTTCATACTGTAGTATATTTGTGTGCGATGGTCTACACGTGTGGGTGTGTGCACTTTTTCCACAGGCTGTCACTCGCGCTGCTGCCGCTGCTGCTGAGTCTTTGGTAACTTACACTGCCTGTGTGAGAGTGTGTGTTTCTGTGTGTGTGTGTGTGTGTGTGTGTGTTTAAGCTTTTGTTTAATTTCTACTTCCTGTTTTATTCTTGGCCTAATCCAAACGCAACACAGCTGTGCAGTCAGCCAGAGAAAGAGGGCTTGGGGGATGGGTTGCCAGGTCCTGGTGAGTGCAGCCATGCTCTACAACTGCTACCAACAGATGGAAGGGAAATGGGGTTACCAGCTTGGGCTTATCTTCTCTTTGTAGGCCAGACTGACCCCCACACACACTCCCCCACCCCCTCATTTGGTCATAATACTATGCTTAAATCTCTATATTTTGGTGTTAGCTTTTTTTTTCTTTTCACAGTAGTTGATGCGTGGAGTATGGAAGGCAGTACCCATCAGAGAAACAAAACAAAAACAAAACATGACATAATGAACATGATAAATGCTCATGGTAAATCAATAGTATGAGATACTATGTCAGAAATATGAACTACTGCGCCAGAACCAAACATCTACTAATCAGAAAGTGGTACATTGTTGGTTCTTGAAGCTCCGTAATGTCATGACCATTACAAGGCTGGTTGGTAAACTGCTGTTAGCTGTGGTGAGCTAACCGCTAACTAGCCACCCAGTGACACGGTGTTCTTTCAACTGTTCTGTCTACTCTTCCATTGTACACCATTTTGTTTGATAAAAGAGTTACTGAAGAGGGAAAATAAAGTGCCAGCGCCAACGGGACAGTAAGCTCACACAGTTTATCCAAAAGACATATTTGCACCGCTCAAGATCGTGCTGTAGGGCCGCTACGAAGCCCCTTCTTGCTTTTGCATTTTTACACAGAACCATACAACGACAGCATCTTGTCGCCCCAGTGTGTGATTTTAGACAGCGTGCATGGTGGAAGCAAAAGAAGTCACCTGGTAGAGCAGGCACCCCAATGTACAAAGGCCTTGCCCTTGCCGCAGCAGCTGCGGGTTCAATTCCAACCTGTGGCCCCTTGCTGGATAGCATTCCCCCTCTCGCCCCCCTTAAAAAAAATAACTATCCTACCAATTAAAGGCAAACAAAATAAAAAGAGGTGTAATGGGCATGACATGTAACACAACAGCATCAGCCTCTAGTGTGACATACAATATAAGCGTATACAGAGCTTTATAAACAATAACAATGACAATCATGGTAATAACAATAATTTATCGTCCTTGTTATATAGCAGCTGATCTCAAGATCCCAGACCTCATTGTTTCCCCAGTTTGCGACATTTTCGGCCACTGTTCTTTTTTCTTTTGAGTTAGCTGCTAACTGCTGCTAGCTGCTTTTTATATCTCCTGGCAGTGGGTTGCACACGAATCGTCAAAACGTCACACCCATCCCATCCTTTCCAAAGACGTCAATTTAGCACTTTTACTACCTCCACTGACGGCTTAAAGGCGAGACAACTCTGTACCCCCGTTCCCAATCGCATCTTTTCTACAACACAGCAAAGCGGAATAATAGCACGAAATATCTGCTTTGAACAGGCAGTGTAAAAGCAGCTACTCACTCCTTAACAAACATACTCCTAATGCCATTTTCAGAAAGAACCATTAACACAGCATCAGAGCAGCAATAAAACAACCATTTGTCTTTTGATGAGCAGTTTATACTCTGATAGAGGGGGTTAAATAAAAGTGAATGCTGCACCATAGTTAATAAGCAACCTATAAGGTGAAGTCCCTCCCCTGCCGATGTCCCCCATGGGACCTTACTTCCATATAAATATATACGGTAGTCAACTGAGAGAATTAATGATTTGATCCTGTTTGAATCGTTCCATGAATTGATCATATGATGTTTGATAGTCTAAAATATAATTTTGCAAGTCAATAAAGTTGAAATTTCTCATTAGTTTGTTTTAGTACTAATTAGGTTTGTATGAAACCACGCTAAACTGCATCTCTCGTCTGTAACAATATGCATCACCTACTCCAGTGAGCGACATAATTTAGCTATGTTTCATCAGGACCCAAGGAAGTGTGCTGGATTAGACAATTTTTGTAGTGGCCAAACAGTGGAATTACAACTTCCAGATCCATCCATGCCACTGGGGCCAAAATGATTTTTTCCCACAGACTGACATGGTGAAGGAGACATCTGTGAGTCAGAGGATATATTTTTTTGAGCATTACAACCCCCACGAAATGACTCATTTCACTAGTGGGATTTGATCCATCCGGTCCGATTACATTTGGAAAGTTGCACAATTGAATCATTTTATCCCCATTCAAGTTAGCAGAGCGCTAAACCAGAAGCAGCCAGCTTAGTCCCTAGTGTGCCTGGCTATGCAGCAGTTGAATGTTTTTGGCTTCATGCGCCTCCAGCGCTGTATCCAGTTCTCTTTATACATCCACATGTTCCATGTACAACGTTATCTTAGCTGACATGTTTTATCCAGCGACTCCTGATCTTTTTATAAGCCAGGAAACAAAAGATCAAGATTGTGTGAGTACATCCCAGTACAAAACACACAGGCATCGTAGTTTCAACGAGAGAAAAGTTGTGATGACAACCACTACTTGTGTAGTCCTTCTAATTCCATATTTTCACAGTATTGTGCTTTAACAGCGTTACAACAATCTGCGACTTTCTTGACTTGCAAAATTATGTTACTACTATACTATACTATAGTGTCTATCAACTTTGACCAGTCTCATAATGTTGACATATTATCTGTAGTAGTGTAGGCTATCTCAAATTTCAATTTTCACCGCTTCCTGTATGGGCTTCTGTAGACAAGCGTTTCAGGCTTCAGTGGGAGAAGTAGACCAACAGATTGTAAATATAATTTTCTATCCTCATACATTTTCTTTACGTCATACCCTAAAATAGTCTGTTGTATTGCATCATTATTTGGCTGGATGTATAACATCTGACCCACATACTTCAGATTCAAATACACAAAGGTAAATATTCCTCCATCCAAATCTCATTTTTCCATTTTTGTCTCATCTCCAGAGAGGTGCCTGATGCATAAAAATCAAACAAACTTTTAGAGGAGCCTGTGCTCAAGACATACAAATGAAGCAGTATATTGATTAGATTAATATTTCAGATGCTGCTGTGTGTCGGTGTTTGTGTCTGCGTTGAGGAGGGCAATCAAAAGCTAAAGATGTGAACTGTCAAGCTGGAGCTCTACTGAAGTCAGCCCTCTTCAGTCTCGCCTGCCTGTGGAGAGCTGAGGCATCTCTCTCTGGTCTCTCTCAACCCAGCACAGCACATTCATTATTAATCTACCAGAGTCTCTCCCTCCTTCTCAGCTCAGCCAATTACAGTCGGGCCCCTGCGACTGCTGCCTGTCTCATTTGACGCTGCACTGGTTTGGCTTTGATGTCTCTATCAACACGAAAGAGCCGAGGACAGAGTCTTAATAGAGCAGAAGGGGATTATGTGACTGCCTGCCTCTGGGGGTGGAACATTTTTTTTTATATATGTATGTTTAATTCATACTTTATTTTATTATCAGGAGACTTTGGGCCATGCTTTAGCCAGGGTCTTGCCACTCTCTGCTCTCCTATCACAGTGACATGCTCGTTAATCCTGTTACTCTTTCATTTGGTGGAGTTGCACAAGCCTGCGAGCGGAGCAGGCTCCGTCTACCCGAGGCCTCGCGCTCCTCCCTCCTGGGCTGGTAGCCTTTTCCTTCCTCTGCTCATTTCATGTGGAGAACGCCTTGATTAACCAGCGGCAGCCACTCTGCATGCAACACTGGTGGTTTGGTACGAGGTCAGGCTGATTTTGGCTCATAAATGTTCATGTTTTTATCAGAGTTCAGAGGTCAGTTTGCTTTGAAATCCACTCAGGAAATGTGCTGTTACTTGGCAGAAATATCAAAACAAAGATTGTCCACACAAGTGAGAGCTCAGTCGTGTGAACTTCAATTAGCAGTCGAGTTTGAATGAACGCAAACTGCTGCTGATAATCAAAAGATTTATGCGTTTTCCCTCACTGACAGACTGACGTTAACACACTGTAGATGCTCAGCCGCCTGGTTGAGTCACTCATTTGTTTGAAGTGGGCTCTTCGCCCTCGGTTGAACTTTTAATAATAATCCTTCCATCACTTCCCTACCTCAGGTCCCACCCGCTATTTGCAGCGCTGACCTTTAAAGCAGGAAGTGACTGTTAACACAGCTCCAGCAGCTGCAACGACAACCTGCTTTACAGCATTTTTCTCATCAAGCGCGGTGCTTGTGCACATTTTCCTACACCGACTCACTGCACATGCTTCACCTAACACACACGCTCAGGTTTAGGTTGTGGGGTCTGGGTGCTACCACTTAAAATCAGGACTTCAGTGGGCAGCGATGGTGTCGAGTTAAAGGTTCAGTGTGTAGGATTTAGGGAGGATTTATCGGCAGATATAGACTGTGATAAAGCTTTTTCTATAGGGTATGAAACTGAAAGTATGAATCAAGTTTTCATTACCTTTGAATGAGCCGTTTATCTATGCCATGTTTCTATAGTAACCCAGAGTGGATAAACCAAAAACTGTCTCGACACAGGGCAATTCGCTTACTCACATCTGCCACTGCCAAGCAGGAAACTGCTTTGTTTTCCATTTTAACCGGTTTAAATCAAAAATTTAAATTTGCTTTGGAGAGGAGGAGACTGCTACAGATAATCCAGCTCTGGGTAAAGACCTCCTGAACATCAGGATCCAAACTTATCAGAGAAAAAAGCGAAGCACACATTAGCAGGTGCTGGGCCAGCTGCCCGTCTCTAAGATGCCAAAGCGCATCAGGGAAACAATGATTTGTAATGTGAAACTGCTTTATTCAGTGTTTTTACCCATTTTAAATGCCTGGTCAGTTCATTTTGGAGAGGAGGAGACCTCTGTGGACAATTCGGCTCCCGGTCAAAACCTCCTTAACGTCCAGATCAGAAAATAGGTAAACGCACATCAGCAGGTGCTGGGCGAGCATCCAGTCTGCGACATGCCGAACAATGTCGGAAAAACACCGATTTTAAAATGACACTGCTTTAGGTAGTGATTTTTTTTTTTGAGAGGATGAGACCTCCGCGGATTAATCGGCTCCTGGTAAAAACCTCCTGAACGTATGGAACCAGTTATCAGAGGAAAAAAAAAAAGGTGAGCGCACACTACCAGGTGCTGGGCTAGCTGCCGGTCTCATGAAACTAATTGCTTGGTGTGTTTGCTTTGGAGAGGAGGAGACCTCTGCGGACGATTAAGCTCCTGGTAAAAACCTCCTAAACCCCGAGATCGGAAAAAAGGTGAGAAAGCGCTTAGAAAGAAAAAAGGTGAGCATTCATTTGCAGACGCTGGGCGAGCATCCTGTCTACGGAATGCCGTCCAGTATCACAAAAACACTGATTTGCAACATAAAACTGCTTTACTTAGTGTTTTTGCCAGTTTTAATCACCAGGTCAGTTCATTCTGGAGAGGAAGAGACCTCCACGGATAGATCGGCTCCCGGTAAAAACCTCCTGAACGTCTGGAACCAAAGTTATCATTGGAAAAAAGGTGAGCACACATTAGCAGGTGCTCTGCTAGCTGCCTGTCTCATGAAACTAATCGCTTGGTGTGTTTGCTTTGGAGAGGAGGAGACCTCTGCGGACAATTCAGCTCCCGGTAAAAACCTCCTAAACCTCGAGATCGGAAAAAAGGTGAGAAAGCGCTTAGAAAGAAAAAAGGTGAGCATTCATTTGCAGATGCTGGGCGAGCATCCTGTCTGCAGAATGCCGAACAGTATCAGAAAAACACCGATTTGCAACATAAAACTGCTTTACTTAGTGTTTTTGCCAGTTTTAATCACCAGGTCAGTCTGTTGCGGAGAGGAGACGACCCCTGCGAATAATTCGGCTCCCAGTAAAAACCTCCTGAACAATAAACACTAAAGGAATTCCAACCAGGAGACGTTTCAACTGGTTGCAATCCTCATCGCTAGAAGCCACTAAATCCCCCTAACTCTTACACACTGTTCCTTTAAAATCAAGACCTCAGTTGGCAACAATGGTGGGTTAAAGTCTGCTTTGGCCTTATTGTTTGATGACAACTGCTTATTGCAAAATTCATTTTCATTCTGCATGACTTTGATTAAGCGCAAACAGCAAAAGGGAGAATATTACATAAACCTCTGATGTAATTTTCTGGGCATGACTCAAAGCACAGGGGAACCCCACGCAGAAGACACATCTCAAAGCTGGTTTCTTTAAGAAAAGACAACATTGCATACATTTATTAGGGATGGACGCCAATTCCAATACATGCAAATCACCATTGTCCTTTAAATGTAGTGTTGACATTATTGCAAACACTTGTCTCCCTGCTGTTTTGTGTATTATATTTTTATTATCTTAGGATAAAAAAAAACATTAACAATTACATGGGATGCCTTGTTCTGCATAATTTAACGTATACACAGTGGGAACAGGAATGGCAATGCTTTAGACATCATCACAGCCTCTTCATAACCCCGCCCACCCCAAACCCACTGCCCGCATGCAGTTTGCACTGCACAAAGACCAAAAGTCACGTGAGACAGCCTGCAAAGAGCACAAGAAGCATTCACAGTAAAGGAGGATAGGAAGGAGGATAGGATGGAGGGGAGGGAGAGTAAAAGATGAGAGGAGAAGGAGGGGAGGAGGAGGAGAAGAGAGGGAGTGAAACAAAGTGACTGCAGCACTGGCCTTGGTTTAGACAGGAGAAGGAGCAGCATAGTCCTAGTATATCATTCTAACTTCTCCCACACTTCAACTCCCGTCTCCTGATTGTGGTAGTCTTTCCATTGTCTTTGACACAAAAAAAAGTTTGTTTATTATGCATGTATATATGTATATACATATACGTATGTATATAGATATATATAAACACATTTTTATAGCTACAGCACCTTTTCCCATGGGGCAACAGTGTCAATACCTCGCACATGGTACATGGCCGTGCCAAAGAAAAAAAGAAAAATAAAAAATCAATATATTGGTCAGGATATTTATCTTTTTTTCCCTAAAATTGGCATTTGACATGATGATATTCTATTGCCGTCTGGGGGAGGGAAGGGACAAAGGTTCTTCTTTTGAGTTTATATTCAAGTTTTCTCCTTTTTTTCTGGTGTATAATTTCTTCTTTTCCTGTTTAAAAAGAGTTCACACTTTTGTGATTTGCGTGTGCTGCTCTTCATCAAAAGGTTCATTTTCCGGATCAGAGTCAGTGGTGTCAGAGTATCGATAATGGTCTGGCTCATTGTCGCTAACGTCCGGGGTGACGGATGTTGAAGTGCTTGCCTCAGAATTCGAAGGCTCCTCCACGGTTTTCGTAAAATACAACTTCACCTGCAAATTAAAAGGAGACTAACTTCAGTCTGTGAAATAAGATAATATAAACAACAACTATAATGACTAATTTGACAGACTACAAGCTGTTTCACATCAAGCACGGATTTTTATCTGAAACATTTGCATGAAAATGTATAAAAATGATTTTGTGGGTTTATATAAAGGCTTGCACACCTCTGCAGAACATTCGTGCGGGGTAAAAATACTTGGACGGACCTCGAATTGAACGGATTTCAGCTTGTGTATTTATACACCAATCAGCCAAAACATTAAAACCACTGACAGGTGAAGTCATTAACACTGATCATCTCCTACAATACAGTGTTCTGCTGGGAAACCTTGGGTCCTGGCATTCAAGAGGATGCCACTTGACCCTCTCATGGCAACAGCCCTCCCCGATTGCAGTGGTGCCTCCCCACAGGACAATGCGCCATGCCACACCCCACAAACTGCTCAGGAACGGCCTGAGAAGCGGGACACAGAGCCTAAGGCATTGGCCTGGCCACCAATCTCCCAAGATCCCAATCCAGCTAAGCCTCTGTGGGACATGTTGGTACCCCACCAGACAACCCACAGGACTCAAAGGATTTGCCGCCAACGCCCTGGTGGACACCACAGCACACCCCCAGAGGCACTGTGTCCACCATGGCCCCGCCATGAATCAGGGGCACCTCTAGGGTACAAGCACATCCCACAAATGCTCAATCAGATTGGGATTGGTCTACTTTGGAGGCCAGGTCAATGCCTTGAGCTCCTTGTCATGTTCCTTGGGCCGTTTCTGAGCAGTGTGGCAAGGTCACTGCCATCAGGAAGTGTCATTGCCATGGCCTGCAGCAGTGTTTGGGTGGAGAGCGCCAAGTGGCGTCCACATGAATGCCTCGACCAAGGATTCCCCAGCAGAACAATTGATTGTAACAGTGCTCAATGTCATTCACTTCACCCACAATGATCAATGTATGTTTGACCAATGAAACCCTTTGTTCCAACTGATGTCACATCTCCAGGTCAAAGCCCTTTCTGCCAAAATGGGACAACATCTTATCAATTTGGTTTCTGAATGCCCAATATTGTACCACGAAAAGCAACAACCAAATAAAGCACCATAAATGGCTTAAACTCACCCAGCAGCTGGGACACAATCAAGAAAGCAATGTAGCTAATATGCATTTGCTAGCTTTACGTGCTGGTCACAAAACAAGGCTAGCCACAACAGCTCACATTAGCCTCAAATTTGTGGCTGACTAGTTTGTGTACTGTGAGACTAACTCTAACCCATCTCTGTATGGATCCATTTTTGTGGGCCCCATTTAGGAGGAAATCATGTTCTCTTCTCACAATAAGCCATTTATTTATTTAGGACAAAAATGGCACAGCAATGCAGATATTTCACACCGTACCCAGTGTGAAAAGTTGTCACATTTTCACATTGCACAAACGGCTTTTACAGACAGTTAATCCTTTAACCAGCTAATATCCAAATTAAATCCTTACCTTGAAGTTTGGCGAGAAGTAGCGGTTAGCTTTGTCTTTGTTGGCCTTGTCCAAGTCGTTCTTAGTGAGCGTCAGGATGAGGTAGTCCCTGTCCCGGTCGCTTTCCCTGCCGCTTTCCCTGCAGCTGTCCCTGCACTCGGCGCTCTGCGGCTGGCCCTGGCCCAGTGCCGGTACCCCCTGCTGGCTGTCTGCATTGTTCACTGCCCCGTTCTCCATCTTGTCCCCGCTCTCCTCTGGTCCAGGGATGAAGAAGGTGTTCACCCAGAAGTGAAACATTTTGTCCTGGAGGGCAAGAGGCAATGAGAGAAGGGATGTGATGAGAAATTGGGCAAAATAGAGAATTCAAAAGAAGCTTTTCACAGCTGCGTCATTCTATATTTTTCTTGTTGTCAACAAATCTCAATTAAAAACAAAGTCAAATGGGTTAGTCCGTCTCTCAACACTTTCAAACTTCCCTAACATGTCTGTGACACTCAGCAATGAGCCCATTTGTTTCTGCTGAATCCTTAAAAACTGCTCACAATTAGTTCAACTTAGTTTATGAGCTTTTAGCCACTGTCGTTTTTAGCTCTAAAACATGAGTAAATAAAGCATTTGTCAGAGCCTATTATGAACCATACATTTGTTGCATTAGTATTGATGACTGCAGGACAGACGAACTCAAGAAACACTAGTGTCCTGCTCATGCTAATAAAGGAACATGTAAAGCAGTGCAACAGTGTGGCTAATCAGTCTGTTTTTAATCATTTTTAGACAACAAAAGACATCTGTGGGACGGAGCAAAAAAGCTTTTATCAGGCTTTTGCAAGTAAATAAATACTATACTTATGGTTTCTCATATGGTACTTCATGATATTTGTTCAAAAAGAAAAAGACAAGAAAAAGTTACCTTTAAAAAAAGCATAATTGTTGGCACCCAGCTAGGTGAGAAAATGCTCAGTAAAATGCCTGCTTATTGTTCTTTGACCTCGCAGACGTCATGACAATCAACAGCTAAAATAAACTCTTAATGACTGACAGAAACATGTCAAATCAAAGGGGACCTATTATGCTCATTTTTAGGCTCATACTTGTATTTTGAGTTTCTACTTCCTCACACAGTCTGTGCTGGAACACCTGTATTCACCGTCTATCTGAAACCCTTATTAGCGCCTGTCTCTTTAAGCCCTCCTCAAGAAAAAGCCCAGTCTGCTCTGATTGGTCAGCGTTTACAGATCTTCCACATCCACACTCATGACGCCTGTATAGTCATTGCACCTGGGAGAATGACTGTAATGGAGTATAGCGGCACTTTCTACCATGAAAAATCACCAATGAAAGCTCCTACACCAAAATCTTCAGAACTAGACATTTAACAGCTGGAATATGATCCGAAACTGGGGGAAATTAACAACATCAGCAACCAAGATTACATGCTTCCCTGACGTTAGCATGTAGCGTGGACATGTACAAAATATTCCGGTTTTTGCCCTTGTTCCGAAAAAGACAATATTCCCACTCGTTCATTTTCTGTAACTGCTTATCCTGTTGGGGCTCATGGGGGCTGGAGCTTATCCCAGCTGACACTGGCCGAGAGGCAGGGTACACCCTGGACAGGTCACCAGACTATCACAGGGCTGACACAAAGACAGACAACCATTCACACATACAGCCAATTTAGAGTCACCAATTAACCTGCATGTCTTTGGACTGTGGGAGGAAGTGCTGACACGGGGAGAACATGCAAACTCCGCACAGAAGGGCTTCCCCACCCTGAGGTTCGAAACAGGAACCCTCTTGCTGTGAGGCAACAATGCTAACCACTGCACCACCATGCCGCCCAATATTCCTACCAAGCTGTTTAAATGTCTAACGAAAATAAAGACTATATTCTGTTTACATGCAGTCATGCATACTGCGATTAACGTGCCTTAACATGTCGCTCATCACGTCAAAATATGGAAATGCTGAACCACTGAAGCCGCTTGTCATTTTGCATATTTGCGTCAAAATAAGATTTACTTTTACCTCATTATTTTAAACTTTAGCACATATAATATGAACATCTGATATTATAACATTATATATATCACAGAAAATAAAGAAAAGTATAATAGGACCCTATTTAAGCAACAATGAAAGCCCCTGAACACACAAACACCAACACGACTGACCTTCTTCATCATCTTATTCTGTTTATGGAAGAACTCCACTTTGATGTCTCCACAAACTGGCAGCGGCTGGGGGAATTCAAAAAACATGTGCTTGTCCTCGCGCCGTGTGTGAGCGGGGTTCGACGTGTGAATCTTCACTTTCAGCTGGTACACCACAAACTGGGGGTCTGCAAAATAAGAGTCAACGTTGCACCGGAGGGGAGCAAGATTGTGAGACGTGTGAGGAGGAGGAGGAGAAGAGACAGAAAAACAAAAAACAAAAGAAGAAGAGTGAGTGAGTGACAGGAGGAGCAGGGAGTGAATCAAGAGAGCAAGACAGGTTGCCAGTGTTATTACATGAGTTTGACAAAAGGAAAACAGCACAGCACACCACCACCTCACCCCTCTGAATATAAGTGGAAAACATTATATTAAAATTAAAGAGGGGAAAGGGAAAGATCACAAAATAAAACACCCAAAGAGACCCAGAACCAGAGGCATACGACCCTATTCTGATAGACAGTCACGGTTTGGTCTTGGACCAGCGCAACACGTTGCAAATACATGAGTTTAACCCTTCCTTCAGGGTGGGAGTGGTGTTGGCAATGACTTGCCTATAAACTAGTCCTATCCTGCTAGGCAACATGTCTACCTCTGACTGCTGCTCCTGCCTGGTGGATCTCTGGGGCCATATAAAAGCAAATGAGTGAAATGATAATAATGGATGAAAGGCTCATTTACCCCAATGCCAATTCCCTTTCTTGAAGCCCTGAGGGGTCGGCTCGCTCCTGTTTTTAACGGTACTGTCCCCTTAGAGAGAAAGAAGGAGATTATCACAAACAGGACATGGCTGGCCCGTCAGGGGCTTGACAGCACAGCAGGCACAAACACAAGAGCTCTGCACAAATATTTACAGATATTTTGCATCTTCATAGCTTTTCCTTTTTCTTTAACAAACAAACATACAGAAGCTTTAAAATAAAGGTGTGCATCCTAAAATGTTTGACCTGGTGTGATGTGAGATACACAAAGGGGAAGGAGGAAAAGGGGGAACTTGCTGACGACCACAAAAAAAAAAAAAAAAAAAAATCAGTTGTCTTGGGTGTGCTTAAAAGAGAAACGTGTGGTGTGGAGTTATTTGTGACAGCTTTATCAAACTAGCGTCTCTTCTTTCACGGCTGTGTTGAGCTGAAAACCTGAGGCTAGAAAAGGGTGATGTGTGTACATGTATTGAGACGTCAAACTCAGAATAGGGCCTTTTTCAAGGGAGTGTTAGGAGGAAAGAGAAGGATCAATACAGTTCAGGGGGTTTTCAGTGCGGTCAGGTGTTAAGGGTGAAAAAGCAAGAGAATTAAAGGAGAAGAGATTTTTCTGACTGACAGTTAAAAACTGCAAAATTAGGATACAAGACAGGCACAACATTGAGCTACTTAGACACATTTCGAGGAGGAAAAACAGGATTATTTGAGATAATTTTAAAACTATTAAACCCATCTGACAGTAAAACACACAGCATGGACATGCACAATAAAAATACTTTCATTATCTGCTCAGAAACTGTACCCAAGGTCTGACAAATGTCTCCGCGGGGAAATATTAAGTTGAATAAATCTGCTGATGTGGAAAATCAGCACACCTTTAAAACCAAGCGTGCTCCGAGTCCGACTGCTACGTGTATGTGTCACTCTGCCACTGAGTGCAGGAGACAACAAGTGCCACTGTTTGCATACGCACCATTTTACAACAAAGTCATACCACTCAAGCTCTGAGCAAACATGCAGTGATATGTAAATACTCACGACGGAGCAACTGAAACTAACTACAGTGACTTATGAACACTTGAGCACTACGTTACTGTATGTAGACATGAAATCACTGCAAAAAATATTGAATGTTTTCACAGACTTGACGTTATTTCCTGGTTGTGTGCAAGTAAAGCACATAAAGTTACACTGTACTGTCCAGTGTGTGTGCACATTTACTTCCCCTGTGCAAGGCTGTAAGTGCCCTGCTCTGTTTGAACAGTGCATGTTGTTAATTCCTCTGAATGCTGTGCGCAGAAAAGTATTACACAGCAGAAAATGAACATATGAAAGCAGAACCTGACTCCTATAAAAGCCTATAAAGTCTTATGAGGAAGCTAGAAAAATGGCTAAAATGCACAACTTAGCAAGAGTTCGGAGGATTTTGAGAGGGTGAGATTATCAGAAATCAATTTCTGTTTCCATGTGCTTTTCTTTAGCGGGAGAAGCCAGAGAAAAGACATCCTATGATCCTAATAACATCTGAAAGTTTCATTATGACAGACAGAGGAGGATCTGATTGAAAGTCTGATGTAAAGTGGCCCGAGAACGAGCTGGCCTCATTGCCAGCAGCGAGGAGAGGACTTAATCAATAAGAAGCTGCCCTTGTTAGTCAAAAGGTCCAAAAATACCGCAGCTGAATTCAGCCACACTTGATTTAAAAAAAAAAAAAAACGGCGCAGGACGACTCAACTCTACCACAGTTGACCTGCTCTGTTCTCTGGTGCTAAACTGCAGCAGCGTGGGTGAGCCCTACAGTGCACAACACATCCAAGGCTCTCGTTCCGTTTGAACAGTGGTGAGCATGCCTACGCCCTAGTTTGGAGTTAAAGTTGAACATGAGCGTGACTCACTGCAGGTGCCCCCGCTGAACATAGGGAGAGTCTCGAACACCATTTTGTGGAAGAGGAGCGCCACCGGCTTGTACTCTAGCTGGTTCTTCAGTAGGTAGCTGTAGTAGTAGACGTAGCGGCGTTGGCTCGGGATCGTTACTCCCTGCAACAACAAACAGCAACAGTGTTCAGAGATCTTGAGCATGCAAAGTGATGTTCTGTTTCCTGTGTTACTAAAAATGACTCAACTATCTTGATAATCGTTTGAGTCACTTTTCAAGCAATAATGCCAAATATTTCTGGGACCAGCTCCTTAAAGCGGAGGATTTTCTTACTATTTTCTGCTATGCATCACATAGATCAGATATTTTTGTACAATTTTCTGACATTAACTGGACAAAACAGGAAATAATCTGCACGCTGATGAATAATTAATCATTAGTTTCAGCCCTATTTGCAACAATACGTATGAGACACTTCCTCTCAAACCAAGACCTCACCTTCTTGTCCCTTGTCCTGACTTCTCCGTAAAAGTCAAGCGCTTCTTGGGCCTCCAGGAATTTGCCGCGATGGAGGAGATAGGCGCAGATCATGACTCCGGTCCGGCCCTTCCCAGCCTTACAGTGGATGGCCGCCACGTGATTGTCATCCTCGCTGAGCCACTGGTCCAGGTCTTCACAAAACGGCTTAATTAGCTCCAGCTGAGGAGGGTTGTGGTCTTCGAAGGGGTACTGTGCAACTGATGCGTGACGGGATGCAGGCCCACGCAAAGTTGTAACCAGAGAGGAACAGAGATGTGGACACAGAGCAGACGGGTCAGAGGAGACAAGACAGGGAGGAAGACATCGGCAGACATTTTGTGGGATTTTATCGACCTTGTGTGTCATCAGGCTTTTAGGTCAGACTTTTCTTTTAAAGGAGGGGAGAGCATCTAAAGCAGCCTACCTCTGCAGTTAAATTTGGCAGCATCGTAGTGTCTTTCTGCGCAGCTGAAAACGGGAAGAACAAAATCCAGTTAGCGAACACACAGAGGAAGTTATTAAGCGGACAAAGCAGCAGTTCAGGTGCGAACAGAATGTGGAACACTTACAGGTTGTAGATTTTGTAATGGTTTTTATGCTTTGAATCCAAAAACCTGTTTGCAGGAGAGAAGATATTATGAAATCAGCTGCCAGAGCAAAATGAACAAATATTCTCTAATAAAAATGCTTTTCTCTTACATTCCCTTTTTCTATCACCACATAACAACTCACCGTACTACATCGTCTATATTGTTTCTGTACACGCCTTCGAGTCTCTCTGCTGGAAAGCCCATAGCAATGATGTTTGGGTAGATATCTGTTCAGGCGGGGGTCAAGGAAATGTACATTGTGCATGACTGTGGAAATCAAGCCCTTTCAGAAAAGTAGGCATGAAGGCGGCTTCATCAAAGCGCCCAGCACCAAATCTTTAACATCAAGTATACATAGGTCTGCCTATGCTTTCAGCAGCTGTGCAACAAAAAAAGAAATGCATTTCTTTATTTAAAAGAAGTTACAATCTATGAAGAATTCGCCATTAGAGCACAATTACAAGAATGCAGAGCCGTGCAGCAGAGCGTTAAAAAGTTTCCGCCAATGTCAATATGAGGGTGTCACTGTAGTTATGGATAGATGGGAGCACAGACGAGGGGCGCTGATCAGTGTGTGTGTGTGTATGTTGTGACAGATGGCCTTGACAGTGAGAAGCAGGCAGAGAGGACGGGAGTAACAGCGCTCCTGCACGAGCCAGGCCCACATGTGGGTGCACGAGGAGAGTCTCCGCTCCCTGACCTGCATTTATTTTTAGACCCCAAAGTTATATTGGGATGATCGCAAATGTTCGGCTTATCTCTGTTTCGAGCTTGGCTGGAGAAATTTGAATATATATATATGAGATCGAACGCAGGCAACATGAAGACGAACATGTAGGGGAAAAAAAAAAAGCCTTTGTTTTGTCACGTACATGTTGCACAAACCACAGAGGGTGGTTTCTGTGACACGCAGCGATGGACAGGACACAAACGGAAAGCAACAATTAATGAACCACACACACCAGATTCCACTACAAGTTTCACTTCTGGTTGCACCACCTTGCTCCTGCTACACCTGTCTGCCTTTAAAGTCGCCTTACATCATCGACCGGGGCTCCGTGTTTCCACGCAGCATAGTGATGAAAAACGTCGCGGCCAATTACATGCAGACATACATACAATTTTAAAGGCACACATCAGCGTCATGTTGCGGGGAAAAGAATAATTGAGTTGGCACGCATGTCTTTGAGGCTCAGCTGCAACGCCTACCTGTAACTGAAGTCTGCTTGTCGCCATAAGCTGTGGGATTTCACACTTTAACCACTGACTAAAGGGCAACCTTTTCTTACACTTCCTGTGCCATGGTGTCAAAAATAGAAAAGCTGAATATTTCTAATTGGATGTGTCTGTTTCATTTCGAGTGGGACTTATTTTTCCAGAGTCAAAGCACTTTTTAACTGGTCAGAAAAATTTGACACAGGCATCTGACAACCCTGGCTTAGCTGGTGTGCACACACACAAATACCTGCACATGCAAAAACACACAAAAACTGCCTTTTTCACGGTACACTCGGCTCACTGTGCAATCAGCAGACCTGCTAATATAAAAAAAATGCTGGAATCTAGAACAAGTAGACACATACCCAGAGATTAAAGCAATTTCAAACATTTTTAGTAAGACAAAAAATAACAAATGACAATCTTCAATAAATGCCTCTAAGAGGAATTGATTATGTGCCCTAACGTAGCTGTATGCAACTGATGTATGCTCAACACAGGCCTTGATGCATGAATTCAACAAGCCCAATAGCAAATCTATGGTATTATTTGCATACTGCCAAACTTCTTCCCCGTACCACACGACAGAGAAGCCTATCTGTACATACTGTGCCATAATCCCGTCTATTAATGCCTCAAAGACCTAATTAGGAGCCAAATACAGCTTTTCTACGCTATGTGATGGGCTATGCTAACCCTCGGACCTACTGGCAAAGTGATCGCAGTCAGTCTATTCTAAGTGTTTTTAAAAAGCTCCAGAGCTCCCAGGAGAGTCTCAACCCAGGGCATGGGGGGCTTGGTCTCTGCAGCTGGGAGGAAACGCACATACGGGACCCCCGACGGAAGCTCCAAGTAGGAGGAAAAAAAAGAAAGAAAATCTGCCGTTTCAGGCACGCCTTTTCTTTAAAGCCAGCCCTGCCTCGGCTCTATGCATACGCCAAATCCACAACTGAGAGCAAAGAGGGAGAGGGGGGGAAAGGGAGAGTGGGAACCGGCGAGCGCCGAGTGAGGAGGGGGGTGGGGAGGACAGGAAAGGAGGAGAGCAGAGGAAAGGGGGCAAGCAGAGGGAGGGAGAATTAGAGTGGGAGTAGTAAAGAAAAAGAGCAAAGGAGAGGTGGTGGGTTGAGAGGGTAAGAGAGGGAGAGAGCACTCAGACGGCAACGCTGATACAAGATCACTGGCAACTCTATTTTAAGGGCAATTCCCAGAACTGTGATACTGCATTACATAACTGCAGAGAGCCCATATTGTTTTTAGACGCCATGCCAAAAATGATAAAAGGATGGTTAGAAAGGGCCCACATCTGAACAAGAGGAGACTTCAAGCCGAAGAGAGATGCTACTTTTGAGTGGCGTGCCCCCGTCACACCTGCACAAAGCTCTAGAGGCACAAGTCCTGCCACAAGCTTCACCACATTAGAAAACCAGGTGAGAAACATCTGATCAAATACTGGTGATCCGAACGCTTTGGTATCTGCAGCCACACGTACATCCCAGCTGACACTTCAGTTCAATATGTAGTACTGAGTCAAGGTAACTAGCACTGAGCTTTACATTTACATTTTTCTACTAAAGGAAAAAGCTACTCAGCGACATTATCTACATAGTGCAACAACACTGATGATTACCAGAGCAAATCATCCATTTTTTACGTGCTGTATGGATCCAGACATGGCTGCAACTTGGAAAAATCTTCATTATCGATAAATCTACCGAACACTTTTCTTGATTAGTCGCTTGGTTTATAACATAGCATCACAGTGTCCCAGAGCCCAAGCTGACATCTTCACATTTCTGTCTATCCCATAGTCAAACACACAAAGATATCCAATGTACTCTCACACAAGACTAAAAAGGAATTATGAAGCTGGGATTTTTTGCACAAAAAGTACCAAGAGCTGTTAAAATTGCTGCACATTTGTCGTGTCAACTGACCCGTCTATTGATTACTTGTTACACTGAAAACAGAAATATCAAACCCAGGGCGCAAAAGGCCAAAAAGGCAGCTTGAAATCCTGATACACACTCAAGTGTACATCTAGCTATAACTATGACCCACTCTTGTTACTGTCACACATTAGATTCTACATTCACCGTGAACCACATCAGTGTCTACTCTCCAGTTTGTCACCAGCCAAAAAAAAAAAAAGTACAAGCACCAACTTCAGTGCCAGAGATACTGCACTAGGGAACCAGGTCAACTATTATCAGTGGTAATAGATGAGAAATGAGTCCTGCAGAGGGGCCTGAAATAGCAGTTCTTAAAGCTGGAAATGATTGTCTCTCCATAAAGGGGAAGGAAAATGTTAATTAGATTTGCAAAGACTTGCTGAGATCCATCAATGAATACTCACCCACAGAGGACACACAGGTGAGGTGAGGCAAGGTGAGGCTGAGCCTACATCAGGGATGTTACAGCCTTTACAGCTATTTGCATCATAAATCAGAAACCTAGCATATAGTGATCATACACATATTCCACCCTGATGTATAACCATGAAAAATATTAATTAGGAAGACATTTAGAGATGATAGTAGACATCATCTACCTGGCTTCAAACACCTACTGATAAAAAAAAAAAAACCTGACTTAATGCCACTAACAATTTCACAACCTCCAGCTAGGTCCACCGCTGGGTGCCTGGTATGCAGCTTACATGCCCTGTCATTTCTTCAAACACACATATATGTGCAGCTGAGCAGGGTTTTTCCAGCTCTAATATGACTGTGACATTTATGCGTGCTGGTTTGACAGATCCACCATCTTTCAAACATGCTGGGTGACAGCAAAGCTGCGCTGTCTGACCAACTAGCCAGCTAGCTAAGTAGCAGGGAAGCTAACCCTCACGTTACTCCACTGACATTCTGGTTCCAGTTAAACCACTCAAAGCAACTAGCACACATTACTGGTTCGTGTCCCGGCTGCTGTGGGAATAGGGAACACAGGGAAGGATACATGTTAAGTCCAGGTCGAACCCATCTTCTTGATATCTCCTTTTGTTCCGGCTGACCATTTCTTTTAAAAGCGAAGCCATTGTAGCATGACAGGAGTCTATATGGGGTAAATTATGAAAACAGGTTTTTCTAGTATTAGCTGTCTGGTCGTATATGTCGCAGTCAGTGGGTCTGCTCCCGGTCGCTGGCTGCTCTCTTAATTTTGCAGGTCCTCACAGAGACGTGCTAGCCAGCAGAGCTAGCAGAGGCTGTCGGAAGGATTAGAAAGGCTTCCTCTGGATCATAAAGACGGGCCTTGCTCTGCTCCTCCGTGCAGGCCCGACTTTCCCAATCCTGCAATTCGTCTTGCAAATTCCCCCGATTAAAATACATGCAGTTGTCCTTTAGATGCCAGACACGGTCCAAAGCGATGGCTCAATCGCAGCCGCCGCGATTGACAGCGAGAGGATAGAGAACTCACCGGTTCCCGAAACCCGCATCCAGTCACTCAGACGTAGCTAGCTCGCTAGCTAACGAGCTAGCTAGCGCAGCTAGCTAGCAACAATAGCTAATGCTACCTCCTTTTTCGATCCAAAAGCCTCCTAACGATTCAACATTGTCATCGACTGATTGCCAAGAACACATCTGAAAAAAAGTGACAGGCTCCACCTTAGATGTATATGGACTATACAAAGATCAGAAATGTGCACAGATTGGTTTGACAGTTCCGTCCCGGGGAATCATCTTCTTTTCTCGCTCCTCTCGCTCCAGCTGAACTCTCAGGCTCCCTTCATGGCCTCCACCGAAGGAAAAAAAGAAGGTAGAGCAGGCTGGGATTTTAGAACAAATATCCCACCGCCTTCACCATATAGTCCCACTGTGTAATTAAAACCGGCAAAAGCAGCCTTAACTCATGTTCTTTCAACAATTAATATTAGATACCGATTAACAACAACTCGCACGTGTAATTGTTTTAACACGAAAAAGCGCAACAATGGAGTTATTTCGTGTCTCTGGCGGAAGGATAAAGCCAGTCCGCATGCGACGCTCCCTTCTGTCAAAGTGATCACGTGTGGCTGTAATTAGGGAAGTTTCCAACATAATGTCACTTTTCGCGGTTTAAACTGTCATTTTGGACAATATAAAATATACTCTATCGGTCCATGAGACATTTATTATATTTAAAATGGAAAATTAATACGCTCTGAAATACACTCATTGCTATGTTCATACAATCTCCTTAAATCACTACGAAATCATAGCAACGTTAATTGGACCATAGACTGTAATGTTACTGCTAGGCATAAAGATACACTTATATAATAATAATGTAAATATCATTAAAATTTTAAAACACACACACACACACAAGTAAAATAAAATAGACTAAATAAAAAATATTGAATGCATCCAAAATATAAAGGCTCTCTGACTTAACTAGTGAGATATAGGGTTTCATAAGGTTTCGATCAAGGCTGTAGCCATGGAGTCAACACTGGGGGGACCAAATCCAAATCTGCCACCCCTGAACTAAAAAGAAAAAAAAAAAATCAAATTTTAAAAACGTATTTCCTTCTATATTAAATTATTTATCATAAAATACAGCTATAAAGTACATTGTACAAATGAACTGTCTACATAAATGACACACGCACATAAATGATTGACTCTTTACTCAGACTTCAGTGGGCTTTCTGACAAGTATAATGCATGTAATAAAGATATTAATATTAGTTGAATACACCGATGAGCTGTGTTCTGCTGGGGTACGGCAGCACTACTTGGACAAACCACGTGCAGAACTGCAGTACAGTCCAGAACCAATTGTAATAAAAATGGTGATTTGTTTGATGTTTATAATTGTGATTAAATTTGAGGCAGCACTGAATTCCTGCTTGTCGTAGAATAGCATTTTTTTTTTATATATATTTTTTTTATCGATACATGGGCGGCCATTTTTAGCATATTAGTACACCAAGGGGGATGTGTCCCCCCCAATATATATTATAGTTACTGCCTTGGTTTGGATTAGATCTAAAATTATTAAAGATACACTGGTCCAGCTGTTGAAATGTAATTATTTTCTGGTTTTGTGGGTCCTTTATGATTGTAACCTACACTGAATATCTTTGGTTTTGGCCTGTTGTAAAGAAGTCACCTTTTTGTGATGGGAATTTTTCCCTATTTTCTGACAAGCTATAAACAAATCGATTACGCGAGAAAACCAATTGGCAATTATTCGATAACAATACATACTCATTAGCTGCAGCTCAGATTTTTCAATTCCCACCAGCAAAAATCACTTCATGTGACTACAGTATGTCCTGCCTCTCAGGAGATGGCTTTGGAGACCCATCATTGCTCAATTACATTATTATTATTATATATATATATTTTTTTTTTTACATTATTATTAACAGAGATTTAACATCTATTGACCTGTTACACAAACGTCTGCATTTTCAACATTTAAGTAACCTTTGTAAATACGTAAATTAAACTAGTGCCTCTTATTTTATTTTTGAAGTTGTGCTTGCACAAGTCTTTATATGCTGCCATTTATGTTTTATTTTATTTCAACAACTGAGAGAAGCCTTGTGAAATTTCATTGTAACTTAGTATAATAACAATAAAGATCATTCATTCATTCGTTAAAGCTAAACAGCACCAGTCACAGAATGAGACGGGCTTCACATCTGCAATGAAAACTAATAAGGACACAATGTCTCCTAATGACCTGTGTGCACACATCAGCTACATCTGGAACTAAGGAGGCTGCTCACCTTCATGCAACTTAGCTGTGCAAACCATCCCAGATAAAATCTGCGATAACTAATTGACATTTTCATATTCAAATAAGCACCCTAGCATGTCATACTTCATACCAGTGCTGAACACCAGAGTGGAAATGTGACCTGTGCAGTACATCAAACTTTGGGGTGTTAAAATACAGTTAGTCTACATTCAGAAACACTCAGCCTGTAGGATACAAAGAGATTCACACCAGGAGCTGTTGTGGTCATTCCTCCATGACATGACATGTTGGATGTACAGTAGTTGGAGATTTCATAAAGCACCGAGGGTGCAGTTCAGCAGATTTAAATGGGGTTACCTGGAACATTGCAGATTAAATGATCTGATCCTATGTGAAGCTAATTAGGAATCTGCTTCTTACAGGGGAGACTGGTTCTCCTCATAGAAGAACACTCGTCTCGTAGCGGTGTAAGCCTTTGCAGATTAATGACTGGCAAAATTAATCAGTCCTTCAAGTTCACTCGACCATCTCTTAAGTATAATTTGAAAGCGTCTCAGGATTTCCTTAATCTGTTATAAAAGATCTGGCTGGCAAAGCCAAGCCAGAGTCAAACACAATGTTTGACAACAATGTGCACAAGATATCAGACCACTGTAAAGAATGTCTCCATTGTTTACTATTGACTGTTGCTTGTCCAAGTTCACCCTCCATTTAACAGACAAACAGGTAGCAACACAGGACTGTTTTTGGGTCTGGTGTCAGCAAGAGATGTTATCATGATGAGCGCATCTCCTGTGAGAGAAACCCACAGTGATTGTGCCCTTTAACATGCATTTACATTCAGTTGTTCCTCGCATGTTTCAATGTGCTCCTGTACCACTGTTGGCCAGCAGATGGCAGCACTGCACTTTTGGCTCTGCAGCCCCACAATGCCACACTGCAGGGCAGGCTGAGTTCAACCTTTAACCTCCAGTTGATAAGCATGCACCTTGTACAGACCAGATTTGATTTAACGTGTGTTGCACAACCACTGGCACACACGCTAAATCAGGGCAGAGATATCACTGATAAGGAAACAAATAAATCCATTACATTAAAAGGCATCTCATTTAGGTTACAGTTCACAATATGCCGGTATCAGACGGCCACCAATAAAACAAATAAGCATCTTTATTGCTACATTTGTCTTCCTAAAACTGCAGGTCTTTATTCCATGAATGCACATGCCCAGTCTGTAAAATCACACAAATCTCTGAGACATTTCAACCAAACGCCAGCTAAACAATTTCTGTTTCGACATTTGAGAGAAAGGCACTTTCACATTATAAAAAAAATCTATGTTGCATTTCACAACAATATATAACATTACCATGATGAATTAATTACCATCCATACATGTACAACAAATAGGCACTGACGGTAGTGATGAAACTGCAAGTAACTTTCATTCAGGTTGCACAAATAACAGGACGGACAGTGATATATATAATATATAATGTCATAAAATGCTATAAAAAGTGAAATCGACATGGTTTTTTCGTCATGCATCCTTCAGATATTACATGTAAATATCAAAAAATGATTTACCTGCCTTGGGAAGTGCTCCTAAATTTAAAAATAAAAAAGAAGAATCTCAAGTTACCTTTAATTTATTAAAATACATAGCTTAAGTTAATATGCATATAAACATACAATGGGTTTATAAATCACGTAGTTGTCTGCTTCCACTGTTTAAGACTAGTCATTTTGATTTGGTGATTTGTTAAAAATACACCCACCCCTGCAGGAATGACTCATTATTTGTAGCAATCTAAATGAGTATTTTTGTATTTGATGAAACAAGAATCTATCGAAAACACTCCAGGAGGGGAGGGTGTATATTTAACGCCCTTTAAGAACCGATGCTTTCCACTGGTGAGCTGGGCGTCGATTACTCGTTCTTCTGCAGAGAGGAATAGTACTGGACCAACACCTCCCAGGCCTTGGGGGCCATGAAACCATCTGGAGGGTTCTCTCCGCTGCGAGCCATGTTCCTCATCTTGGTTCCAGAGATGAACTCAAACTCAGCATGTCTGAGAGAGTGAGGAGATAGGAAAGGGCAGTATGGAGAGAGTGGGCAGGATAGGTTATTAGAAGTGTTGTGAACTGTAACAACATTAAAAATTCATATAATGAGGCCATCATTAAAGCTGCGCAGAAATACCAATGGTGGATTTAAATCTACAGGAGGGAGCCTTTTAATTTACACTGTTAGAGATTCGGGAGTTGTCTTAAAGGGACAGTCCATGCCCAAATCATAAACACATATTTTTCCTGATAGCTGTAGTGCTATTTATCAGTCTAGACTGTTTTGGTGTGAGTTGCCAAGTACTGAAGATATCAGCCATAGAGATGTCTGCCCTCTCTCCAATATAATGGAACTAGATGGCACTCAGCTTGTGGTGCTCAAAGCGCCAAAAAAATAAATCTGAAAAACTTGACAACAATATCTCTTTCCAGAAATCATGACCCCAGTTACTCAAGATAATCCACAGACCTTGTTGTGAGCCATTTCATGTAGGAACTATTTTCTTTCTACCAATTTATACCTGCCAACTGTATCACAGCGCAGAAGGAAGAGTGCATCTACTGCTAGCTCATGCAACACCGCTGAGCTAGCTAACATTACAGCTCAGTTGAGGAGGACTCTCTCGTCCATGAGTAGATGCACACTTCCTTCTGTGTGGTGCTACAATGGCAGGTGTAGTTTAGTGACAATTAAATAGTTTCTACATTAAACTGCTCACAACAAGGTCTGTGGATTATCTTGAATGACTGGGTCTTGATTTCTTGAAAGAGATATTTTTATTCATTATATTGGAGAGAAGGAAAATATCTCTATGACCAATACCTCAAACACTCGGCAACTCACACCCAAACAATCTACATTAATAAACAGCACTACAGGTGAGAGGGAACATATGTGTTTTTGATTTGAGGGTGAACTGTCCCTTTAGAGTCATATTACAATCCGCTTGCAGTGCCAACAAGACAAGACAAAGGGTCACAGATGAGTCACATTTCCACAAAACTAATGTTATTGCTTGAGAGATTTGGGCCCAAAAATGTGTGCAGGAGGATGTAATGCTGTATAACAGTTTGACAGCATGTTTAAATAAATGTGGTGAGCACTAACTATCAATCGCACTTTGCCTTTTACATTTGCTCCAGTTTAGCTGCTCTCAGGTTCACACCAGGACAATCATGTCAGTAGATTTTATGTTCTGATTTTATGTTAACAAGATAAAATAGATAGTATGTAGACGACAACAGGACAAACAAGAAAAATCTGCAGATTTTATCTTTTGTTTCCACTCACCGCTCCTTGTCGTAAAAGTCCATAGCCTTCTTTGTCTTGTTGTAGGCAGCGACCCTGAAGGGGATGATCTCCACAGAGGTGAGGCCCGGGGCCATGGTGAGGACCTTTCCTCCGTGGGTGGGGTCATATAGGTCCTGCTTGGTCTCAGGGTGGGGCATGCCTGCAGGGTCTCGGCCAACAATGTAGAAGTTTGCTCCGGCGATCATTCTAGCTCGACAGTGCCACTGAACCTGGTGAGACATTGTCAGGTTAATATCATAGGCTATATAAAAATAGTGGAGCCACTGTGGCATCACCCGTTGGTTTGTGGACTCCCATTTGATGGCTCGAGATTGACATTTTGACTGTCGCCATCTTGGAGTTTTGGAGCCAGAAGTGACCATATTTGCACGAGAGGACAGAGCTAACCCTAACACTAGCTACTAGCTTGGTTAGCACAGTGCATTTATAATCTTTGGTTAACTGTGATAACACTACTGCTTATTTCCGCAAGCAAAAATCAGACACCATTAAAACAAAATTATGGATACTGACTCGCTTTTGGAGACAGCCTGAAGTGGTCATTTAAGAAACTGCAGTTTTTGGAACATCCTCATTGGCTTCGTTTTTCAGCTCCAGAGGTTGTTGCATGATTAATTCTGAATCACACCTAAACATCATGGGTAAATAGCTGAACAGTCGAGAGCCTTACTCATCAACACTACTCCTTACCTCTGTGGGTCCAGCATACATCATGGGTGAGGGAAAGATGGCAACAATGGTGCTGGCTGGATCCAGGACGCCATCCTCCAGGACCGCAGCATGCTGCTTCATCCGCCAGTCCAGGGGCACATCGTCATCTTTGGTCCAGCCGCCAAGCGGGTGCAGCAGGAGGACTGGATTCTTGTAGCCTCGCTCCAGTAGACGACGCTTGGTGTCCTGCATCAGCAGGGCGTGACCATTGTGGACGGGGTTACGCAGCTGGAATGCGAATACCGCATCTAAGTGGGACGACATGGAGAAGCACAACCAAAAAATCACATAAAAGTATTTGTAGTAACAGCAGCAGTATTACAGTTCAGTGAAACTGTTGAGCTTCATGATCTGTGCAGTCCAAAACACGTGAAGAATATTGTGCACTTTAAGAACTGTCACTGCAAACATGCTCATAATGCTTTCACATAACGAACACTTGCCATCAAAACTGCTTGTGGTTTGTGTTCAAGGATAAGTCTGCTGATATTCTACATTTTCCCCATCAACAAATCCCATAAAAAGACCCAAAGCAACAATGAAGTAATCTTAAGAAGTATTTTCTGTGCAGCAAAACCTAATATAGCTTATTCGTTATGTCATAAATCTCTATTGATCAAAAACTTGTCAGTGCTGGAACGGGTGACATCCAGTAGGCGATTTCAGGAGGGGATAAGGAGGGACACTATCCCCCCCCTTGCTAGAAAAATGATCCCTCTTGCAAACCTACAAAGTCTTAGGGCTGCTGTAAAACCACGCCTACTCAGGGCAACAAAAAAAAGTTTATCTTGGGTGCGTTGGTACAATGGACAAGCAAGAAAGGATGGCAGAAGAAATACCTGCGCACCAATTCAGCTGAGCTGGACAGCCACAAAAACGTTTCAGTCCTTGAGTAACAGTGATGATAGTCAAGGACTGAAACAGTTGCAGCTGTTTTTATCACTTCTTCTTATTAGGGTCCAGGCAGCTAAGCTATTGTAATCCTAGTTCTTCTTCTTCTTCTTCTTCTTCCAAGGAAATCATACTTCCCATGGGTGAAAACTCACCAAACTTTGCACAAAGGTCCAGTCTCATGCCAGATATCCTCAGCTGTAAACTCAAGCCAATAGTCCTGATGGTGGCACTACAGCAAGCGTCTAAAGTTCGAAACTTTGAAAATTCATAACAAATCAACCATACGTGCTACAACTTCACAACTTTCATCAAACTGTAGGCCCAATACTGAAGAAACTTGTGTACATTTAAACCTATTAAAATTTATGAAGTTCATCACTCTGTTTTTTTTTCAGAAACTGTAAAACTTCTTAAACCTATCTCCTCCCACAATTTTTGCTCAATTGACACCAAACTTGCTACAGAGAGCATCTTCAGACTGTTCTACACAAACTATGTTTCTCAGATTTTTGATTTATCAAAAATTGAGCCTACAGTGCATCAAAATGTTTGACTGTAAACGGTACTTTAAACATATACATGCAAATTCTTGCTAAATAAATCTTCAATGTTCATGAAAAAAATGACAAAATTCTAGAGTCATGGTAGATGATGTGTGGCAAATTTCAGAATTTTATCTCAAAAACTGAATTTTTGACAGCATTTTGAATTTTGCTCTAATGTGAACAATTGGAGTCAATGTAAAAATGGCAATTTTAAACATCAGTTTTCACTTATGGAGTAAATCAATCATTGTTACAAACAAATTACCAACATCTCCATGCTGTCTAGATGCAATATGTGTATTTTCAGATTTTTGTCTTAATAACTGAATTTTTTACAGTGGTTTCAAATCTGCCTTTCCATGCACGGATGGCTGCTTTCCTACACAACAGTGAATGGCTTACTCAATTTGTGAAGCCACTGTCAAGTTGCTACTTGCCAATTAGCTCAGAGTGGTAGATGACCATCTTAGGTTCCAGAGGTTGCAGATTCAAGCCTCAACTGGTGCAGAATCCACATTGTAATGTAAACATCTTCTTGTGCTCCAGCTTATTGCTTAAAATTGCCTGAGCATGACTGATCACTGTGCAGCATCTTCAAGTCTTTTTTCTGCTAGAAAATCTGCCTTCTCATGCTTGAAAATAAAGTGAGAAGCCTCAGATGGTTTCACACTGAAGTATTGACACTGGATCTTTGTGCAAAGATCCAGTGTCAATACTTCAGTGTGAAACCATCTGAGGCTTCTCACTTTGCACATAGCTCAACTAGTTAAACATCAGTTTTTCACTTATGAAGCAAATCAATCATTGTTAAAATAAATTCCACGCATGGACGGCTGCTAAACCTGCACGTCTGGCTTAGTCAATTTGTGAAGCTACACATGAATTCTCACTGACTAATTAGCTCAGTGAGATAGAAATTGAGTCTTACTCTCAGAGGTTATCAGTTCAAGCCTCAGCTGATGCAAAAGGCCGATTGTGTTGCTAAATTCCTAAATGTCTTCCAATTCTTCTGCTTGTTGCTCAGAATTGCCTAAAAATGCCCGGACCCGACCCATCGCTGCGCAGCAGCTATAATTTTTTTTGCTCTTTGAGCACCCTTCTTTTTGTGCACAGATGCGCACAATAAATTGACATTTTTGGCATTGAACTCATCCGATGAGCCTTTTTTGTGGCTGTCCAGCTCAACTGAATTGGTGTGCGGGTATTTCTTCTACCACCCTCTTGTTAACCTGCCATCCCTCTCCATTCCCCAAGTCCGGACCCAAATGCCGTCCTATCTGGATCCAGATCTATAACCAATAACTTACTGAGAATTAATCAGTTTTGATGGAGAGTTTTGATGACCAGGAAACACACACACCAATTAAATGCCTTAAATGCCTCACATGATGCAACTCAGCCAATCAAATTTGTGCATTCAGATGAGCATTGCGACTCGAGTGAGTGAGATACACACACAGGAGAAACAAAAGAAACAGTTAAAGAGATAAGAGATTTTGAGAAATCGCCAATCCCTTATGTTAAAAAAATTAACATAATTTCCACGAACATGGGCAGCATTGCATATTTCATATTGATCCCAACAATAACATCCTTAATCTTCACTTGCATATCAAATCTGCAGCAGAAAATAGTCCTCAACAAATGCACTACATCCTACAAGGTTTAGTTCTTCAGACTTGGGAATGAAAGCCAAAGACATAAGACATAGTTGTTAGTTCTGGTCTTTTCATGGGGTTTGTGAACAAGAAGAAAAAATAGAACACTGTCAGCCTGATCCATTAAGTGCACATCACAACATGCTTGCACCAGTAACAAAACTCAGGACAGGACCACAGAGCAGCAAAGAGAACACTGAAAAACAAAAATCATAGATACACTGTGGTGTGGATAAATAAAAGACACAGTCTTCAACACAGCATTCACGTCAAAGTGACAAGTGAGAGTAAAACAAGGTGATCACATTTCCTTGTTCTTTACTTTTCATAAAGATACTGTGCGTCTCCATTGATCACTGAACACACAAACGTCGTCATGCAGCTTTAAATTTACCATTTTATTTTTTTCATCTGGTCCTTTGTCAAGTTCTTCTGAAAGACAAACGGTGCACACTGCTTTCATGTTCATGTTTGTTCATTTTTTTATGAGCTGCGATTATTCATGGAACGGCATTAATCGTAAGTGTCACATCAGTATAACACACTGAATGCCACTGTGTGTTTCCTGTGGTTTTGTGATTAAGTATATTTAGATTTTCTAACCTGCTTTCATATCTTTAAACTTCTGCTTGAGCTCCAGTGGAGTGAGGCGGTACTGGTCGAGTCCATCGTTCCATTTGATTCGCTCCAGCACATCCAGGTCACCTCCTACCAGCCAATCACCTCCTTCCATAACCATCTGCACAAGGGGATAGTTAAAATATTTATCTTTACTGTTAATATTCGGGTAAGATCAATGCCTTTAAATTGAGTCTAATTATGTTAATATTTTCCTGGGGCTTGATTTACGTTTTGTTTGCCACAAGATCACAAAAGAAAACGATAGTATAGGTAAGAGAGGATCTCACTGTAGACATTAAAATTATAACTGTGCGTGTTAATGAATGCTTTATCACCTTAATGTAAGGGTGCTGTGGGCAAGTGGTGCCCCACTGTCTGGCACAGCGTTCTTCCTTGTGGTGTTGGTAGAACTCTGGGTTCCTGAGAATAGCTACACGCGCACCCTGGTACACCAGAGCTATGGCCGCGCAGCCCTCCAGCTCCTGCTTGGTCTCGGCACTCACAGGTAGGACGATGGGAACAGACAAGTTGATGGCCCCGCCTGAGACAGAAGAGGATGCAGTGATCTCAACCAGTGATCTAAAGCAAAAATCATTTCAGAAATGCTATTTAAACAATATTATACTAACATTGAGAAACAAACACAATGCACTCATCACAACCTTTAAGTAAGTTACAATTTATGTTCGGGGCAGTTATTTCCAATGGGGGTACTTCTGCAGTGGGGGTACTTCTGCAGTGGGGGTACGTGGTAAGGTTGTAGAGCATTTAATTAGAAATGACCCATTAATCTGAGAATATACATCCACATAATAAGTCTACAGGACACTTGAACACCACGCTTCAATTGAGAATGTGTTAAAACTAGTTAGAGGACAAGAGAAGTTGAAACCGTTTCAAAAGTAAGCTGAACGAAAGGTTGAAATGTACAGGAGGGGAAAATCCACCGGTTTCTGGCAGAGAACCATGGCCTCAAACTAGGAGGTGCTGACTCTCATCCTGACTGCTTCACACTCGGCTGCAAACCGCCCCAGTGCATGCTGGAGGTCACGGTGTGATGAAGCCAACAGAATCACATCATCTGCAAACAGCAGAGATGCAATTCTGAGGTCACCAAACCGGACTCATTCCTTCCCCGGCTGCACCTCAAGATTCTGTCCATGAATATCATGAACAGAATCGGAGACAAGGGACAACCCTGCATGAAATCCCTGTGAGGAAAACTCAGGCTTCAGATCGTCCCGAATGCTCTGTCTCCGAAGTTTTTACGCTATTTTGGAGGCAAGCTGACGTCAGATTGTGACAGATTTCGGTTGGTGAAGATTTGGGTCATATGTCAGAAAGTGCTGCAATACACAGTCATGCAGTCCACACTCAAGTACACACAGCTAAATGGACTTGTACAGCTCCTTACTTGTCTTATGGCACACATTTACACACTGGTTACCGAGTTTACCGTACAATGTGCCCCCTGCTACTCGGATTAGACATTCACACACACTCACACAGCAATGGAACACCCATCAGGAGCACAGAGTTTAATATCTTGGCCAAAGGTAATTCAACATGTGGACTTGAGGAGCCACAGATTGAACCACCGATCTTCTGATTAGTGGATGACCCTGAATGACTTCCAATCATTCACGTACATTTGTTGTCTTATTTTAAAATAAACTGCACAAGAGTAAAATAATATGCATTTTTATTGTTACTTAGGTAACGAGTAGATATGTGTGACCGCCTCTTACCATCCAGCAGATTACCGAAGTGTATGACCTGGAGGAACTCTCTCTCTCTCATGAATCCCTTCAAAGGACTAGCCCAGCCTTCTGACAAGATCTGCACCCACTGTAGATCTAACTGTGGACACAGGATAGTTACTCATTATAAACAGCATTAAAGTATGGATTTAACTGCTCTGATGGTGTTCGGTGTATTGTAAATATCGATACACAATCTCTGCCATGTCCACTATTGACCCTTTTGTCCATTTGTTCTGTGGTAAAAAATAGGCCGGAGTACTGGAGCAGTGGGTTACCTTGGTGATGTTGATGGTGGGAAGATGGTGTGCTCTAGCCAAAAAGAGGTTCAGCTTGTTCTCCGGAACAAAGAGTTCATTCACCTCCTCCATAATCTCGCCTGGTACAATATTCTACATACAAGGAGAAAAGGGGTATATCAATATTATAGATTAATGATAAGGTTGGTAATGTAGGGCTCCAACTAATGATCTGATGATTCAATTCTATATTAATCAATTAGTTGTTTGGTCTATAAATGTCCAAAGAAAAATGGCCATCACAATTTCCCAGTATCCAAAGTGACATCATCAGATTGTTTGTTTTTAACCCTTACTCTAACCCAAAAGATATTTCATTTACTATCAAATATGACAAACAAAAGTAGCAAATCTTCACATTTGAGAAGCTGGAAGGGGAGAACATTTTGCAGTTTTGCTTGAAAAATGCCTGAAACGTGTCCGAATTCGTTTGGTCTTTAATTACAGATGTTACAGTTTTAGTTAGTTTGATATTTTGGCTAACTTTAAGAATAAGAATACATGGAAAGTGTTGCATTTAGTGAGCATGGAATCCATAATATGGACTGGAAATATTTAATTCATTCGTTAAAACTACTACTGAAAGATAAACTATGCAGGATTTTCCTTAAAAAACAAACAAAAAAAATAATGTATAGAATCGTACAAATGTAATCCCTCTTAATCATCACTTATGACCTGCTAGAAGTGTGTGGCGGTTTGTGTTTTCTTATACTTCTAAAGACCCTTTCCCACTGCACCAAAAAAAAAAACTAACATTACTCGGACATGCCGATCCTTGGCGTCGCGAACTGGCTCTTGGGACATGGAATGTCACCTTTCTGGCAGGGAAGGAGCCAAAGCTGGTGTCCCTGGCACCGAGTACCTGGCTGAGTGCCATGGAGATGTAATTTACTATCAAATACCAGGTGTAAGGAAAATGCTCAACTTCAGCAAACACTGAAATGAAGAGACTCGGAGAACCACGGAGAAAAGTTACAGCTAACGGGATTACTTTAATTGCAAAATACAACTCAGTAGAATACAGGTTGTAGATCACAGCAGAAAACAGCCCCGCTTATCCAACTTCCAAATGTTTTTATACTATTTGAGTGAGGGGGCGTCTGTTCGTTTGTGTGCATGTGTGTGTGTGTGTGCGTGTGTGTGTGTGCAGACAGGTCTGGGCTTATGACCTAATTGTCCCAATAGGTTTGATTTCTTAGGAAACCTAAGTGTTTTCTGTCCCGTTTGATTTCCAAGAACTTGATTGCGCAAAAACTACTCAATTTACCAAAACAACTCCTTTAATGGAATTTCCTCGGTCTTCCAAAGTTCACCAACTCAAAAACAACTTCTCATAAGGATTCTTTCCTATTGCGAAATCTGACATCTGGTCCACTGTTTCAAATACCAGGTAGCTAACACCCACTTTCGCTATCAAATACCAGGTTTGCTAACACCCACTTTCGCTATCAAACACCAGGTTTGCTAACACCCTCTCTTACAACCAAATACCAGGTGGCTGACACGCATTTTTACTATCAAATACCAGGTAGCTGTGACCCACTTTTACTATCAAATACCAGGTAGCTTACACCCACCTTTACTATCAAACACCAGGTAGCTGATACCCTCTCTTACTATCAAATACCAGTTAGCTGACACACATTTTTACTATCAAATACAAGGCAGCTGACACCCACTTTTACTGTCAAATACCAGTTAGCTGACACCCACTTTTACTGTCAAATGCCAGGTAGCTAAAACCCATTTTACTATCAAATGCCAGGTAGCTGATACCTACTTTTACTGTCAAATGCCAGGTAGCTAAAACCCATTTTACTATCAAATGCCAGGTAGCTGACACCCACTTTTACTGTCAAATGCCAGGTAGTTGACACCTACCTTTACTATCAAATCCCAGGAAGCAGAAACACACTTTTACTATCAAATACCAGGTAGCTAAAACCCATTTTTACTATCAAATACCAGGTAGCTGACACATATTTTTTCTATCAAATACCAGGTAGCTGACACCCACTTTTACTGTCAAATACCAGGTAGCTGTGACCCATTTTTACTATCAAACACCAGGTAGCTGACACCCACTTTTACTATCAAATATGAGGTAGCTGACACCCACTTTTACTATCAAATGCCAGGTAGCTGACACCCATTTTTACTATCAAATACCAGGTAGCTAACACCCACTTTTACTATAAAATACCAGGTAGCTGACACCCACTTTTACTATTCAATACCAGGTAGCTGACACCCACTTTCACTATAAAATACCAGGTAGCTGACACCCACTTTTACTATTCAATACCAGGTAGCTGACACCCACTTACTTTTACTATTCAATACCAGGTAGCTGACACCCACTTTTACTATCAAATACAAGGTAGCTGACACCCACTTTTACTATCAAATTCCAGGTAGCTAAAACCCATTTTTACTATCAAATGCCAGGTAGCTAAAACCCATTTTTACTATCAAATACGACGTAGCTGACACTTACTTTTACTATCAAATTTCAGGTAGCTAAAACCCATTTTTACTATCAAACACTAGCACCAGCATTTTTATTTCTTCTTCCTTTCTCCCGCCTCCTTCTCACCTTCACCTTCAAACAGAGAAAGGTAATCCCTGCCACCCATTTTTGTTCTGATGTATAATTGCATACATATTTGCATTCTAGTTTTGTGTAACCTTGCATTAAAACATATTCAGAGATCATGAACATGTCAGTGTCCCATACCGGTGCCTAATAAGATTGTTGGCATTTAATCTTAGCAGATCAAATAAAGTTATATTTTTGGAAATGCAATAATATTACCAGTTACCTAATAATACTGCACTGAATCAGCATTCAACAGTCGCATTTATGGTGTAAGAGTGGCGTTATGTGTCATTATGTGTCATTTAACTCCCACCACTTCCTGTGACGTTTCAAAGGAATCAGCATTTTCACATGACTGTTGAGGCAGTGAGGCAAATCACGCACAGCTCAGTTTGAACAAGGCAAACACAGTACAGTACATACTAATTACTCAGCATAATAAAAACCTGCTGCGACACAGACATGCCTTGGAGCATTTATTAAGACACGCACGGAAATGAATTTTTATATCCTGAACTGCACCTGTAGAGTTTAGTTCTTGGTGTAAAAAAGCATTTTTAGATTTTTCTACAAAATGCAGTATGTGTGGAGATATGCTGTGTACAGTTCACCTTTTTCATTTTCAGGTTAATACACTAATTGTCACCCTTACACTTATATGTTGGTTATTATGCAAAAATAAATCATACAACTTAATTTTATCTTCTGTTTCTCTCCTGACTCTTTTGGCTTGAGTGCCACAATCCTCATTTTCTTTTTTCTGTGCGCTCAACGGCTTCTTGCAAATAGTTTTGAATATACAGTACGTGTGACATAATTATATGCATGACACAATAATAAAACTCCATTCATAAATCAATTCATTCTTATACCTGTGACACATTCCTGACATATATAGCCGCAGCGAACAGGAGTCCAACTTCAGAAAATCTTGGTTGAGCAACAGCATTGTTTTATTCAAAACTAACTTACCTCTGCCTCAGTGACTGGGTCATAAAAACCAAACAAGCCAGCTTGTGAGTTTACTCATTTACTTTATCAGTAACTTTTTCCCCAGGGAAGCTTGAGCCTTGGCAGCAGAAGTAATGTCACTCTTCTGTTTTTCCTCATTTAAAGCCTTTTAATGGTTTCCCACCTAAGAACAGTATTTTGTAGGTTACACTCGTCTTTCCAGTTTCTCTTCTGATTTAGACTGTGACAAAGATAAACAAAAGTGTGATAACAGCGAAAGGGGTAATGTGAATTTTGTCTGCATCTGTGATCAGACCTGTAAATGATCCTCAGGTCAAAGGACACTGAGCACAAGAGAATACTATACCTCTTTATCAATAAATGGTAAATTAATAGTTAATTAAACTTTATCTAACAATTGTTTTATTGTTGACAAACAATGAAATAATCACCTATGTTTGGTAATCATTAGTAATGCTTTAATTTATGTTATTTTAACATTTTAGCATGACATTTTATCTACTATATTAAGTATTTGTTAAGTATTTTTTAATGGTTATTAACTGGTTTGTAAACTGTCTATAAACATTATTTGGATGGACGTTATAAAGTTGCAACGGACGATTATATTACATTGTTAAAAGGTTGATAAATAGTGTGCAGTGTATCTAAAAACATTATTTTGGTGGTCATTATAAAGTTGCAATGTTTTTAGAATGCACTAAAAAGTATTTATCAACCATTTTAAGGTTCAGTGTGTAGGATTTCGAGTCCACCATCCTGTTTCTACAGTAGCCCAGAACAGACAAATCAAACACTTTGATTGCGTTTTTGTGTTTTCGCATTGGCCACCATAGTTCTCCTACACACTTGGCACATGAGACAAGTTTCAGTTCTGTAACCCTACTGCGTGATGCCACTAAATCCTACACACTGGACCTTTAAGTGGTTAACAGATACTATGCAGTGCATCTATATAATATCTAATGATAAGGCGGTCACTATAAAGTTTCAGTGTTTACAGAATACACTACACAATAGTTATTAACCATTCATTCTCGGAACCCATCGGCTGTATTCGGTGTCTGACTTCCAGCAGACGGTGATACAGCCTCTGGGGGCAGACCCCCGATTTTTTGGTATTCCGGTTTGAGGAGGCGAATTTCCGTTTCCGACTTCCGTTTATATATATGTAAATATGCTGAACCATTGCGATGGATTCAGAGTTTGCAGTGACGCCAATTATGTTCCGCCTCGTTAGTTCACCACACGGAGCGTTTAACCTGACAACAACTGCAGCCGGCTCAAACAATCAGTGTACTTTGAAGCTTGATACTCTGGTTACAATGGGTCAGTTCAGAAACTTAGTCAAAAACCTGACTGATTTTAACTGTTACTGTTTTTAACTCGTTTTAACTGACTCATTATATGTATATATTCATATTGTGCTATATTGTACTTTTAAAATCAGTTGTTTCATGTCGTTATTTATGTACTCAGGTCTCTCTAGAAGACTTACCTGATTAAATAAAGGTTGTTATTTATTCTCATCTGTGAAAGGTGTAAATGTGTGGTGAGAATATTTTCCTATAGTATTCTACAGCAATAATAATTAAAAATATATTTTACATTGTGTGCATATGCTGTAGTCTGAATCAGTTTTCTGACGCAGCAGTGGCCTACTACTTCCTCTTTAATCAATTGCATCATCTGTTCTGAGTAACCAAACACCCACCCTTGACGTCCTCTGGCCAGTTGTTACAAACCCCTCCTCTTTCATGCGAGTGCCTTAATAAGCTGGACTGGAAAATCAAGAAGTGACAAAGAGCATTACGTCTTCTTCATGTTCAGCATCTAACAGCAGCGAGTGTAGCCCATCCTTGTCTATGCTGAACTTCCTTTGTGAAATAAGCTGATTGTTTAAATAAGGATATATGACTCCGTGTGCTGACAAATAGGTATTAACGTGTGACATTTACATTACTTGCATCAGCGCCCCTTTGTCACACAACACAGTCGAGATCTGCATCCTGTAACATTTGTCTTGTAAACAGGGACAGTGCACACTGACCGAGGCCTGTGTGAGATACAACATGTTTAGGTCATGTCACACCCACCTGCTCCTTGAGCAGCTCCAACACCTGATTGAGGCACTCGTTCACTGTGAGCTCTCCAGTTTTCAGCACGAGGTCTGGCGCCTCAGGACGCTCATAATCGGAGTCAATCCCAGTGAAACCTGGCAATGAAACCATAAACAAAAATGTTATTATAACCCCATCAGCGGTCATATTCCACTTTTACTTGAGTGAACCGCCCTGCAGTTGACCAGACCTTTGATCTCTCCGGCACGAGCTTTCTTGTAAAGTCCTTTTACATCCCTGCTCTCACACAACTCAAGAGGTGCGTGGACAAACACCTCGAAAAATGGCAGCCCGGCGCTCGCGTGGATCTTCTTCGCCTCAGCACGATCCTGCGGAAGAACACAGCACATATAATTCCACACTGCTTAGATAAAACATTCTTAGATCAAACCGTGCATGATATGCATCCGCACATGACTGTCACTTCATGTGTTCTGACCTTGCTGAAAGGAGAGATAAAACTGGTGACGCACACCAGCCCAGCATCTGCAAACAGTTTGGCCACCTCAGCGACACGCCGGATGTTCTCCTCGCGGTCTTCTGCAGTGAAGCCCAGGTTCTTGTTCAGGCCGTGGCGGATGTTGTCTCCGTCTAGCGAGTAGCAAGGGATGGCGTGAGACACGAGGAACTCCTCCAGGGCAAAACTGATGGTAGTCTTCCCGGCACCTGACAAACCTGCACCGAAAACAGACACAGAGGTATGACGGCACTGTTTTTAAATGATTACAACCTCATGACCAGTACATGGATAGCACATCAGGCTGTAGAGATTCACCTGTGAGCCAGATGGTACAGCCTCTAAAGCCTCCCCTGGTGCCCACGACCTGCCCTCTCTTGCTCCGACTAACATGGTGGGCCTGGTACACCACATTGGTTGCCCTGTTGAGATCCTAAAAAAGAAGGACACAGGCTCAGACAGAGGCAAGATAAAGTACTTATGATACAGACAGCTCAATGCAAAAAATAGGCAAACAGAACTGGTCTGGTTGCAGTAGATTAACAAGGCTTGTCATATGTAAACTAGCACGGTGTGGCACTTTACATAGTGATTAACGCTCAGTTGAACATAGAGCGACTGGTTTAACATGCTCCGTCCAAAGTAACTCTGTGGACCAGGCTGTGGATAAATAGGGCTGTATTGACTTGTAAAGGGGAGGGGTGGTAGAGGAGGGAGGGAGGGAGAGGACTGACTGGACAATGTGGCCAGTGTGCTGCCTGCAGCCCAGCGATGATGTGGCAGTGCTCGTGCCCACACGTTCGCCCTCTGCACCCACTTTCCCCCCTTCCCTGCTGCGTCCATCCCGCCCCTCGTCATCCTCTCAGTCACTAACCCCTGTGCTTGTAACCTGCCTCCGCCCAGTGTTACTTCAGTTCAACATGCCCTGCTATTTGCCCTCGCGGGGTTCCAGTCTCCATCTCACAATGTGCAGTTAAAGAGTTTTTTTCCACACAAAACATGACCTTGACATTTCACACGTAAAGGTGTGTTTCTATTGAGGAGGAGGGGAAGATCACGTATAAAGTTACTTTATGGTCGACTTCCAAGTGAAGGGTATCCATAAAAAGTTTTGGTTTATGGATAACCAGTCTGAAACCACACCAAATATGACTTACACGTTAAAAAGTTTTTTGAAAAACACACAATTTGGTTTCATTCAAGCACTGCGGGAGGATGGAAACATACACCACTGTCTTGTCTTAGTGCACCTGGGGCACTTCAGAGTTACCTGCTGCTCCTACTCACGTCTAGCAAGCAGGACAAAAATACTTGCTCTAAAGATGAGTATAAACTTCCCCGCAGGACACGTAGCCTGCAGGTTGTGCATGTCCACACCCACAGACGCAGACAAACGGCACTATTCTTCCACACACCGGAGACACCTTCGCTGCGTTCATCACAGACTCCCACTGCCAACACACTGCTGCTTATCCTCTCGTCCTTCATTTCAGCAGCAGCGGGAACATGATGTATCTTTTGAGTCTGTTCTTTAAATTCACTGAGAGACAACGTAACATTATTCATCTTATCTCATTACGCTTGCTTTTACATTTAATTTTCCTGTTTAAAATTGCTTTTAGGTGCTTTCATGCGAAAGAAATGTGTTATAAACTCTTATTTTTATAAATCTAGACGACCTTATGTAACCCTTTTCCTGTCGCTTCCAGCTCAGACTTACATCCTCTTTCTCAGGAAATCAGATAAAACTATGATAATAAGATGGTCAGAAATGTCTTAACTGAAGGCATGTGTGCACAAATGGGAAAACAGTGAGGATATTGGGTAATTTAACAAAAATTACAGGTGTTTTTAGGCCTGCAACAAGTTATTTTTAACATCAATTAGTCTGTCATTATCTAAATTGATTGATCTGTGTATAAAATGTCCAATCAAGAGTCTATACTCACTTTCAAGGGGCCTGCAGGAGCAAATCTGTGCCTCCAGAGTGCCGCAGACATCTCAGCTGTCTAAAAACAGCTGCTGAGACTCAGCTGTATCTGATTTTATATGGTGGAATCAAAGTCACGCCTTGTCTGCAAAGGTGTGCACCACCTCTAAGTGGGTGTATCCACATAGTGCAGCTTTATCAAACCAAAGCCCTCACGCTACACAAACAGCTTTGTGCATGGGGAAAACTTTCCATATATTGCTCATTATTGTCATTCTTAGGATGACTCCACACATGTTCTGCAAGTTGGCAGCATTCCTGTGCAGCATCAGACTCACAGTGGCCCCTTTCTCCCCCTCACTGCGTTATGAATGGGCCAAATTGACATGGATACGTTACTACAACAACCGGCCTATTCAGGGTCTGTAAGGCAAGTCTGTGGCCATCACACCTGGTGGTAAAGTTACAGTGAAGAGGTAGAAATGTGAGCAAGGCGGTGCAGGGAAGTTTTAAAGCAACAATGTTGCGTTTAAGGAAAAAAGGCATCGACTGTAGAGCGCATAGCGGATAGTTGAAGTCATTATAAGAAACTTATTTGGCTGTAGCTGCTCGGGAGGAGTCACTCGGGCGCTGTCGGCTCGCACACACACTTGGCTGAACTTTTCAGAAACATTTCTAATCTGATGACAGCTTGAATTTTGTCTCTGCCTCCCCGTTATCTACTCACCGTACGAGGCTTCTTCACTCCGGACATTTCGCACGACTGTTGCCAGTTAAACACCGCCGACGGACAGCTGAACACAGGGGCTCCGACCGCCTCTCACACACACACAGGCCCGGATGAGGGAGTCGAGCTGTAAAGCTTCCAAAAAATTTGGTGCTCGAAGAAGACGGAGGGGGGTTTTAAACGGGTCTTCCAAGACACGTAGCATTCCGCTGGCCCAGCCTCCGGCCCTCCTCCTCCTCCGACGGACACAAATCTGCATATTTTATTGTATAGTAGCCAATGCTCGGGCACGACGACACGACGGGGCCGAGCAGGGAAACCGGCAGGACCGGGACAGAGGCTAAGCATATTACTCCCTTATTGTATTGTTAAAATGTTGTATTAAATTACAGCAATACCACCCCTGAGCTATGTTTGCTGTTGTTCTTATTCTGTCAGTAACAGGACACTACAGTAAGGGATTGTTCTCTACTTACTATACCAGAGGAGAGGGTGGCTGGAGTGTGACTTTTTCTTTTTTTAATTTATTTATTTAGATCTTCTATGAAGCTTCAAATCCTTTAAGTTAACTTTAGTTCAGTGGTTCCCCACCAGGGGGGCGCCAAAGAGCCACAGGGGGCCTCAAAGCCCTCTTGATTTTAAGGAGTGTAATAATTCTTATGTGTTACGTGTCAAAATTTAATTAATTCGTGTCAAAACAAATAGATTTAAGGGTTGTATTCAAAGCTTATTCATTTATTAAGAAATAAATGAGTATAGAAAGTTTTAAAAATCCATATCGCAAGGATACAGGCGTGTGTAACGTGTGTACAGGGGTGGGGTCCCTAAAGAAAAAGGTTGGGAACCACTGGTTTAGTTTATTTAGATTATTTAACACTTTTCAAGTTGCCCACAGACCCACAGAATAATTTGTTCTATGAATTTTCCATTCCTTTTTTATTATTATTCCATTACTTTTTTTTATCATCACATGAATTTGTGCATTTTAATGACATTTAAAAAAAACCCAAAAACATCTTGGACAAAAAGCTGAGAAAAATGCATTTTTATTGTCATTTTCAAGTTCATAATCAATTAAAATGAAAATAATAATAATGAAAATAATAATAGTAATAGTGGCACGGTGGTGCAGTGGTTAGCACTGTCGCCTCACAGGAAGAGGGTTCCTGGTTCAAGCCCAGGGTGGGGGAGCCCTTCTGTACAGAGTTTGCATGTTCTCCCTGTGTCAGCGTGGGTTTTCTCCAGGTACTCCAGCTTCCTCCCACAGTCCAAAGACATGCAGGTTAATTGGTGACTCTAAATTGTCTGTAGGTGTGAATGTGCGTGTGAATGGTTGTCTGTCTCTATGTGTCAGCCCTGTGATAGTCTGGTGACCTGTCCAGGGTGTACCCTGCCTCTCGCCCAACGTCAGCTGGGATAGGCTCCAGCACCCTCGGGACCCTCAACAGGGTAAGTGGCTACAGAAGATGAATGAATGAATAATAGTAATGAAAATAATATTCTCTTTGAGGTATAGCGTAACACGTTGCCATGTACAGTGATCGTACAGTGTTCTGTTGCCCCCCTCTCCTTTGTGGTTGTCTTGTCCAACACCCAACCTCACAGAGTTAAATAACAGGTCCATTACTCGCTTTGCAAAATCAATAGAACGGGACACCACACACCCTCTCAACCAATACCTCATCCCATTACCCTCAGGGCGCAGGTACCGAACACTCAAATTTAGGAAAGCTCGACTAAGGAAAACCTGATCCCAGCAGCCATAGCTGCACTGAACAAGAGATCCTGTTGACTCAAAGTGTTCACCTCTGTAAATGAACGTGATGTTTTGTGATGTCTGTGATATGTCTGTGCCTGTGATATTTGTGATCGATCTCTGTAAATGTACAGTTAGTGGAAACGAATTTCCCTCTGGGACGAATAAAGTCTAAGTCTAAGTCACTGTTACTGTCATGGGGATCCCATTTCGTCCCACCAAACTGGTTTGCTTCTTCGTCAAAATCAGATTCAGAATGTCGATCAGAACAGGAGTTGTCAGAGTCGGAGTCCATAAACATCTCCATGGCTTGCGCAACTGTAAACATCGCAGTATTATATGTAACAAGTCAAATGTACATTTGTAATATTAAGCATTTAATTACACAAAAATTTGTTTCAGTTGTTATTACCTGACACGCTAAGGCCTACAAAGCCAACATGTGGAACGTTTGATACTCAGTTTCTGTACCCCTACGTTCACCTTTGGGGGTACCCCACCTATAAAGGGGTGTCTCCCACTTTACCTCTCCCATTTTACTGTTGTACTCCATGGGAGAGGTGAGCGACATTGCTCTCGTAGTAATTTCCATGTTTCAGAACTATTGCACATTCACATATATGTAGCTTTGTCTGGCAAAATGTTGGTGAAGATTCTCAGGATGCTTTCAGACCTAGAGTTGTCTTCCTTTGGTCTGAATTAGGGACTTATTTAGTTACAAAGCTGCATAATTGCCTAGAGTTGGTTCATGTTCTCACGGCAGCATTTACAAGTTGACCAGATCAAATGTCTTGTGCGAGAAAGCTGCTCTTGATTGGTCAGAATTTCCATGCAGGAAAAATCCAGGAAGTAAACAAAACGTTGAAGAAGAGTAGACTTGCAAGATAAATGTGACACTTTCTAATGTCACAATGGAGGGACAACTACGCAGGTTGATTTTAGCGCTGCTCATCGTGGACTATATTGCTGTCATTGTTCATTTTAGTCAAACCATACAGTTTGAAAACGAGGCGCGGCTCCAACTAGAAAACAATGTTTTGATGCATTGGATGTGCTGAATGTGCATATTAAGGCAGTACAGGAGGAGGTGCACATTAATAATCCTCCAGGACTGTAACATGCTCATGTTTAACCCAAACAATGTGTCATGTGACTGCAGTTGGTTTGGATCGAGGTTGGAACACGTTCTCACCACAAACAAACTGCCCCAGAGTTTGTCTGTAACCGGACCGAAACCACCTCTTCAAGAAGGTCTCAGTCCAGTTGTTTTGGTGCACACCCGAGTGCAATTGCTGTGTTCACACCTGCCCAAACGAACCGCACTCAGGGGGCAAAGGAACTTGAGTTTGATTGAACAGAGTCATCCAGGTCATGGTAATCTTTAGTGCTTTATCATGAGCAACTGGACCTTGCGTGAGTTTCTTGAACTGAAGAAGCCTCTTGGTTGAGACATGATAGTTCAACTGTAAAAGCCTCAAGAAACTCAAACAAGTCCAATTACCTGGAAGGCATGTTTTCTTTCAAAATCAGTGGTAAAATAAACAAAAAATAAGGCCATTTAAAGTTGTGTATCCCTCCTGTAAGCCAAAATAAAAAGCACCCTCCCGAGTGCCTAGACAATTCTTCAACATGTCTCCACCTTTTACACCACCCCCTCCCTCCTAATAAGTAACAAACAGTCCCTTACAAAAACAAATCTCTGTGGTTACCAGACTGAAGCAAAACCTGTTAAGAAATCATTGTCTGTGAGCAACTAGCCGTATGTATGATGCACTTTAGTATGTCAAACACCCTGAGCATCAGTTTCTACATATTCTGCACGTTTTAAAAACTTGCTCCAGATTACTAACTTGAGCATTCGTGGGTAAAATGTGATGATGTGTCCATGCCTGTTTCGCCTCCTCAACAAATCTACAGCATTTGCTTACGATGGCGTTCCTCTTGAATGTTTACTCAATCTATTTATTAACTCTGCAAACAACATTTATCTGTCTGTAAATAATCTTTAATCAGACAAATTCAAATTCAAAATTACCCTGCAGGTTAACACCTACACTGTCAACAAACAGCGGCTTTCCTTTCACTGGAAGCGGCTGGAAAAAATCTCCAACAGCAGCCACGCATACATTACCTAATGAGGAAAACTTTGTGTGATCTGTCATAATCTGCAATGTATATATGCCATCAATTTAATTTTTAATTAATTTAATTTTATATACTTTATTAATCCCCGAGGGGAAATTCAATTTTTATGGTCAACTATTATATTTCTTCAACTATTAAAATGAACAGATTACGGCATTTGATACTAAAACGATTCCCGACCCAAAGCTGTGTAAGGTAATTACATATCCACGCCATTGTTACATAATTTTGAATAGTTGAAGCATTGAAATTGTGTGCAGCAATCTCAGTCGGAGCAATTAACAATACACAAATGGCCTCAGGGTGATGACACAGTGTCAATAGTAACCTCAATGCCTTATATTGTAGCGCTCTAATTAAATGGCTCTTTCCTGTCCCTACACCTCCTGTTAATAAAAAAAATAAACCGGTCCAGATTTTTACCAGATCTTGTCTAAGCACCATTGTCTTTTTTAAATGTATTAGGCTCTGGCGATCTCAGAAGTATAACCAAATGAATGGGGGATCCCCAATTTAACTGGAAATGACATCTACATTTTGTTTCCACACTGTTTAGCTCCAAATTAGACCACTGTACATTAGACCTGGTGGACTGTCGGCCATCTTGGATTTGTCAGAGGTCAAATCTGACTTTCCTCCACATCTGACAAGAACCTTGGTATGCACTAACTTCTCATTTTTCTCATAAAATGCACAATTCATGATAATATGGGAGCGCAACACATGAGTAATTCCATGTTATGGTACTTAATACTTCTACTCTGCTACAGTTTGAAGGCAAGTGTTGTATTTTTTACTCCTCTACATTTATTTTGATGGCTTTAATTAGTTTTAGCTTCTTTGCCAGATATGTCATATTATCAATAGGCTATAAAACACAATCAACTAATGAACTATGATGTATTTGTATGGATTAAACCACCTGGCAGTGCATGAGGTGGTTCAAACAGGCCCCACTTTCACCAGCTGCAACATTAGTGATGCTCACACTTAAATGCATTAATAATTATATTCCAATAATATGATATATATAACACGGACATTTTCTGCTGAACAAGTACTTTTACTTTTTAGCCTTTAAGTTTATTTTAATGCTTATTCAGTAAAGTAAAGTTTTGAATACAGGGTTTCTACTTATAACAGAGTACTTCTCCACTGTGGTATTGTTACATTTACTTCCACTACTTGTATTTTGTCAAGTTTTCAGTATCCAACATCATGTCTCTATGGAAATTATTACCAAAAAGGTACCATTTTCTTATAAATCACTCTTTATAATCTGTTTCAACCCATCTAGTCTGCAGTTTTAAATATTAATATGTTNCCAACATCATGTCTCTATGGAAATTATTACCAAAAAGGTACCATTTTCTTATAAATCACTCTTTATAATCTGTTTCAACCCATCTAGTCTGCAGTTTTAAATATTAATATGTTCATAAATTGATTTTGGACAACTTGTAAAACCAAATGTTGTTCCTTTTAATGGCCTCTGATCTATAAAGACGTCATGAATGATTAACTTTTCCAATAATATAGCCATTATATACAACCTATTAGCTCTGTATAAAGGGAGCCTTATTACAGTAGAAGACACCTGGATGATGTTAAAATCATACAGAGATATGAATAACCTCTACTGTATATCAGTGGTTCCCAACTGGTGAGTCGCGGTCCATTCTGAATGGACCACAAATGATTCACAAATGTGTCAAGTTTGTCAAAAACACACCTTATTTTAGAGTTCAGTGATTTCCTGGCACAGTGCTTTCTTTTTTAAGTGCTGGTTCCTGCTGTAGAGTGAATGAGTAACTGACAGATACTCAACAGAGACAGAAAACTTGCTCAACCACATGGCCAAACGCAAGTATGACGTTGAATATATTAAACTGTGTGGACCTTGAACTGATGAGTAACGAGAAATCTGGACCCTGTGGTTGGACCAGTTGGGAACCACTGCTCTATATTATATCCCAAATAAATACAGAATAAGGCACTTAACAAGGACTAGAGTTCTCCTAAAGGTAGTATGTGCTGTTGTTAATGACCTGACATAGACATAGCAGCTAAGTGAAGTTGAATAAAGTTGAATTAAACCAAAGTATCACTGATTTCAGAGAGGCCAGAAAATGTCCAGAAGAAGCCCTTTTAAATATATTTTACTAGAAAGTCAATTGACTTGTTAACACCACCAAGTGTCATGTCACACTGACCACAGATTTGTGTGCTCTTTAAAACCAAGGGTAACAGATTTGGGTTAAAGCGTTATAAAATGTTTACACTGCAAAAATAGATTATTTTATTCCTGGAAAGAAACCTTTCAAAAATAAGCAGCATCTCAGTGGTAATACTGTGATGGTACAGGTGGATTTGAAATTCCTCATTCAGCCAGGCCAAACAGTGATGTGTTCATGGTTTACATGAGGCATTCAGACTAAGATGCTCCTATTAGGATCATAATTAAAACTCTGTTTTGCAAATAAACACTATAAAGCCACTATAATGCTCTTTTCCAGTTACTTCCCTGTCTGCTCAAACTTGTGCGGGACTTTTGAACAGCTGGCACTCAGTCTCAAAGTCACATCCTTGGAGCAGCTCGCTGTAGTGAGCTCTGACGTCCTGATAGAGCGGCATGGAGCCCTGCTGGCCAGTCAAACCAGGGAAAGTCACAGGCTTCTCGTTGAGCAGCGGCTGAAGTCTCAGGTCGCCTCCCCCGCAGTCATACAGCACCATGAGTAAGTTAGCTGCATAGGGTAACATGTGGCTGGTACGGAAGGAGCGTTGGGCCTGTGTGGCGTAGTTGGTGGAGCTCAGGGCATCGCTGTCCTTGAAGAAGCCCAGGAGGGTGAGCAGTGGCAGGAGGGTCTCTGCATGGCCGACCTGGACTGTCACGGCCTCCGTCACCTGCTGGCCTGACCTGACATACAGGATATATGACATCAGTTTCAGGTCTAACACATAATGAGCTCTGTCAAAAGTGTAAAGAAATGTCAAAGTAAATTAGTCAGACAAGTTTTCACTACAAGGAGCAAGTCTGAAAAACATCCACACAAGAGTCGATTCAGCCCGAAATTTCTCCCAAATAACAGATGTCGTAGATATTAATGCTGAAATGATTAGTTGATTAATCAGTTAGTTGATTGCCAGAAATTTTTCATGATTGATTAATCTTTAAAGACTTTTTATTAAGCAAAAACACTCTCTAGCTCCAGCTTTGCAAATATGAGGATTTGTGTTTTTATCATTAACTTAACATCTGTGGGTTTCAAACTATTATGACACTTTACAACATCACATTCAGCTTTTGGCATTTCTAAAAACAATTTTCTGACATTTTGTAGACTAAATAGAAGATTAAGCATGGGAATAACTGATTAATTACTTGATAAGACTTATTAGTCTGCTATTACGCAATCCCTTTTAACATTTAAAGAATGGGGCTGACTCGTAGGGATTTAGTTTTCACTTGTGAAAATTACATTTCGATATGTCAAAATGTAATTCTGACATTTCGAAATGTTAATTTAGGATATCTATAAAACAATTTTGGCATGCTCATAATATATGTTCACATGTAGAAATCACATTTAGACTAAACTGATTTACACAAACTGATAACAATCCCCACTCTCTCTTCCGCCATCACACTATATTTGTTCTGTCTTTAGTTCATTCATTCATTTCCCACAACCGCTTATCCAGCTGACACTGGTCGAGAGACAGGGTACACCCTGGACAGGTCACCAAACTATCACAGGGCTGACACATAGAGACAGACAACCATTCACACTCACATTCACACCTACGGACAATTTAGAGTCACCAATTAACCTGCATGTCTTTGGACTGTGGGAGGAAGCCGGAGTACCTGGAGAAAACCCACGCTGAGATGGGGAGAACATGCAAACTCTGCACAGAAGGGCTCCCCCACCCAAGGATCTGAACCCCCCATGCTGGGTTCGGACCAGGAACCCTCTTGCTTTGAGGCGACAATGCTAACCACTGCACCACCATGCCGCTGTCCTGTCATACTTGGGCAAAAAAAAAAAAAAAAAAAAAATCCTTAAAAGAAAAGAACATCCACTCGTAAGAAATGAATTGGAGATGTCTTTAACTAGAGTTGCTATAAGTCACTATAATGTTAAGAATAAGCTAGCTTGGTATTCTAACTAGTCAAAAAGCAATTGCTGTAATAATACACGTTACTATTACCTCTAAAGATTAAACGTTAAAAGGGTTGCCATTGAGTAAAGGTTCGACCACACGAAGAACGATAACTATAAGAATAACTACAAATGTGGTGTTTTAAAAATCATCCTTACTCAATTGGATGGCGATGTCCACACCACAATTTAAATGACAGTGGTGAAAAATTTTGTTGGGATCACTTTCGCAGCTGAAGCACAAAACGCTTGCTTGACGCCACTATTCACAGAACGTTAGCGTTCATTGGTGTGGATGCTCACATTGTTATAGTTATGGTTATTATTTGGTGTGGACGACCCTGAACACATGCAGCGTATTATTCTGTTACTCAGTGTCCGACCATGCAGTGATTTAAAGGAAAAGGCTGCTTATATACTATGTTTTTCTTATTGTCAACAAATCCCATTAATAGGCAGGAGCCAATAATAACCTGATCCTACTAACATGTATTGTCTGTGTATCCAGTGCATGATATAGCTTATTGTGTAGACCGCCATTCATCAGACATCTTCTGTTATTCCAAAGAATATGGGCACTGTAATTTATTTTGAGTCCATTTCATATACACCGTCCTGTCTCTATATACTTTTTGAGCACCAAATGTGTATTCATCCACAGCTGCAAATAGTCCCCCTGCAAGTTTTACATCTTTCGAATGAATGTTCTCGGGGCTGAGAGCTTAACGCAGGGTCTGGATGTTGTAAAGAACTGAGAGAAGAATTAATGTTTTTTGTCTTTTCACTGGATTTGTTAAATTGACAAAAGCACAGAGTAAAAGCACCTTCCATCTTTTTGTCCTGAGGGGCATTTACTCACTTGTTCTTGCTGGCTGCTTGGTCCAGTCGACTAAACACGTCATGGAAGAGAATGCAGCTCGACTTGCTGTTAATATCATAACCATAGGCTCTTTTCCAGAATTGCTTCAGATCATTGGCATACTCCATAACCTGTTGGACCACACAGGACAAATCATTGCCAGTCTGGATGAAGGGGGTGGGCTTTGTGTGACGAGTGAAGAAGATAGCAATCTGTTTAGTCTCGTTATGCAAGGTAACATTTCAAGTTTCCTGAGTTTTAGGTCAGCTTGTAACACAAGACACAAAACACTCTTTGTGACATGGATAATGCCAAAAAGCCTCTCAAAGAATGGATATGTGGCAAAGCATGGAAAGCATGACTTAAACCCTTTCTTTTAAAAGAAAAAAGTAGTAGGTACGGCAGGAGTCTTTGTCTAACTTGACCTTCTTCCCACTTTATTTACTGCATTTTGTTTGTTTATTCAACAGAGACGGTACAGATCCAACTATAGAAGTGCACACAGTAGAGCACAGATCTCCATCATGGCCAAGTGGTTGCCTGATCTGATTGCAGCCACTTTAGACTGTTCTTTTAATTCCAGCAGACGCATTTTAGAAGATCCTAGAACCTATGGAAAATGCGTACCATGTCTATTTTTGATGGAGCTGCAGCATAATTGGACTTTAAACAGTACTGACTTTGTCTGTAGTCTGCAGCGCAACATAGTATGAAATAACAACAATAAACACCATTAAAATAGACCAAAAAAGAAACTGTTTGACTACGTAGCCTACTTACTCATGGTAACGCACAAGTATCAAGGAAAAAAGACCACATCAACAAAACTGGGCATGCAAAATGCTCTGCTTCTGAAATGCTCCTGAAGTAGTATGACGCTGTGTGAAGGACAGAACCAAACTGGGTCGCAGCTGGATCACGGAGTCCAGTGGAATTGTCCATCCTAGCTCCTTAACAGTCAAGATGGCGGCGAAGATAACAAAAACGGGGACTGATTCATCTCATAACGTGCCTAACTGTGGTACATCATAATATAACGGGTATGGAATTATCCGGCAGACGCTTTGGTAAGATGAGACCAAACTTTCCTATGGATGCCAGTTTTTGAACCATGGCAAAACCCAAAATATGGCCTGCAACAGACAGTACGGCTTGTTGTTTTTAGTGGAGACAATTTACGGAAAACTTGTGGCCTCTAATGGTCGGTTAAGAGTTTTTCAACAATTGTAAATCACCCCAACCACAAGAGGTCCCTGAGCAAATGGTCATGAATGTGCACACAAAATATTAGGCTGATTGGTCCAATAGTATTGTAGTAGTAGTAGTAGTAGTGGTGGTTACCAGTTACCTTCAGAATTAATTTTAAGACTCTTTTAATAACTTTTAAAGCTCAACATGGTTTAGCCCGCAGTTATATAGCTGAGCTTCGGACTACCTGTGCTCCAAGTCAAGACCTGAGATCCTCGGGCCTACCCTCACTAGTCGTCCCTAGATCAGGGCTGGTAACTAAAGGTGACCGGGCTTTCGCCATTTAGGCCCTGAGGCCCTGGAATTCTCTGCCTGAGGAGATCAGGCTGACTAGTACATTATCCATTTTAAAATCATTGCTTGAAACATATTTTCATAGGAAAGCTTTCTCTTTTAATGCCTAATTTTTATTGGTTGAATTGTTGATTTGTTTTATTTCCTATTTTTGCCTCTGTACACAGGATTCTGCTCAGCCATTAACATTTTTTTCAACATTGGATTATTGTTGTGTTATTTTCATGCACTTTGTGTACCACAGTGTTTAGTAAGTGTTATACAAATAAAAGTATATTATTATTATTATTATCATTATTATTACATTGGGTGTCTAGCAGAAGTCAATTTGCAGCAGGCTTTTAAATTCAGGTTCAAACGAATAGATAAAACATGTTGGTAAATGCATTTAGTAACAGCAGGAAGAGGAGGGACATGATTTTTTCACAGATTATCTGTCTCATGTACATCTTTAAGAATATAATGACAGTATCAGCAAATATGACAAAACTTATTTTAATAAAAGTTACCAACTGTAGCGTTTAAACCTTGTTATTTTTCTGTTGTGTTCCTTTCTTTTGTTTCTTGCAAACTTGCTTGTAATAAATTAAAGTCTTGTAAACCAAGAAAAACGACATCACTGAGATAAAAAAAAAAGGCCTGTAAATAAATAAACTTAACACAGTCCAGTCCTCTGTGAAAAATGATTAAGAGGTTACATCAGGTGACTGACCCACAATCCTCTTCTCCCTTCTCCATGATGGCATCCTTCCTACTTGCCTCCACACTGGCTCAATAAATCTACAATCACTAAGTAGCCGAGGCTCTTACCTGTGCATCGACCTCATCGAAGAGTTTACACCAGGGCGAGTTCACAGTCTTAATGGCAAACTCATAAGCACACAGGTAAAATGCAGCTTCGGCCATATCTGCAGGAGAAAGTGAGGCAGCCATTTAAACAAACACAATCAAAAGCACTGACCTGCTTTAACCTGGACGTCATGCTATGTGTTGTTTAAATACTGCACCAGTTTGTGGCCAGTGGCGTTTCAATAAGGCCACACATGAAGTCAGTACTGGCTGCAGCTCCATCTATTGAAGCTTCAATACTTTCAAATTAGAAAACAGCTCCACCTACTGTGCAAAAGCCCACTGCGAAATATAACCAATGGGATGTTCAGCACACAGTCTTCCTCAATACTGACAACTCTACCTCTGCTTTAGTGACTGTTCATTGTTGAGTTTCGACCTTAGACACATTTGAGTCGGTTTTTAGACTCTAACAAATGCTTTATTTTAGGGGGCCCAAAGTTTCTTAGAATTTACTGGAAAGGAAGTGATGTATTTGTGATGTCACTGGGGAGGTTCCTGGAAAGTATTATGTAATTTGGTACAAACTATTGGGGAAATGGAGACAGTGTTTGAATGGGACACTTATTTGCAGTGCATTGTGCATACAGTACAGCATTTATGAAATGTAAAGTTTTCGATCAATAAATTCGTAATTATGGATTTAAATGGGGAAGTTTTTAAGGAAAAATCTCTGAAAATCATCAATTCTGTATGAACTCAAATACGCCAGAACTTTGTCTCTACATATTTTTTCCCCCAGAAAATCTCTTATGAAATTATTAGGATGCTACAAAAGAGTAAAATAAAAAGCCACCATGTATTGTGCTCTAAATATAGGACATATAGGACAAATACATTTGACTAGGACTGAAACAACTCTTGCCAATCAGAAGTAGCTCCCTTCTTTTGGGTAAATAACAGACCTGGGACCCATATTCAGTCTTATTCATTCATTTAAAAGCAGCGGCACAGTGGTTAGCATTGTCGCCTCACAGCAAAGAGGGGTCCTGGTTTTAACCCAGGGTATGGAGTTCAGTCCCTGGGGTGGGGGAGCCCTTGCATGTTCTCTCCGGGTTTTCTCCGGGGACTCCGGCTTCCTCCCACAGTCCAAAGACATGCAGGTTAACTGGTGACTCTAAACTGGCCGTAGATGTGAATGTGAGCATGAATGGTTGTCTGTCTCTATGTGTCAGCCCTGTCATAGTCTGGCGACCTGTCCAGAGTGTACTCCACATCTCGCCCAATGTCAACTGGGATAGGCTCCAGCCCCCCGTGACCCCCCCAAAGGATAAGCGGTTACGGAAAATGAACGAATGAATTCATTTAAAAGAGCAGTGTGTGGGATTTAGTGGCAGACTGCAACCAGCTGAAACTTCTCCTGTGCACCAAGAATGAACTCCTGCTTTGGATTCCTTCAGTGTTCACTGTTCAAGAGATTTTCTCAGAAGCCAAATTATATGCCGAAGTCTCTCCCTCTCCAAAACAAATGAAACAAGTGATTAAAACCAGTACAAACACTGAATATTTTTCCGACGTGATTGCTGCTAACTACAGTGGCCGACGTGAAAATACGAATAGCCCCATCTAGAGCCAGTGTCTGGTTTGCCTGTTCTGTGCTGCTGTGGAAACATGGCGGTGCAACATGGTGATCTCTCTGGAAAAGGGACCTGCTCCCTATGTAGATGTACGCAGAGAGCAGGTCCAATGGGTATCTATATAATGGCTCATTCTAAGGTAACGAAAACACAGTGATTCTTATTTTCAGGTGATTATACAATAAATCCAACTTACTTATGATATTCCATTTCAAACTATACATCACCCTAAATCCTACTCAGTGGAGCTTAAAGAAATTATCTGGGTATCACATAAGTACAAAATAAAAAGTCAGCCTTTACTGTGCTTGTCGTACTGTTTGTTTTTCCCGTTTTCTTTTTGCCTCCTACTGCAGGGATTCTCAACTTGCATTGAGGACGTTCAGGGCTTAGATCAGACCTCTGTTGGGGGGTTTGGGGCTCCTCTCCTGGCACTGTTTTGATGCCTTTTTTATGCACTATGGCATGAATATGTGAGTGTGTGTTGGTGCATGTGTACACATTTATATGCTGCTAAATGGATCACCTATCAGGCTACTTTAATTGTGAATTAGAAAAAGGTTGGGGGGCCACTCTGATGCCTATTGGGGGCCAAATTTGGCCCACAGACCGGAAGTTAAGTATCACTTGTCTACTGTCTGCCTGATTTCATGTGAACGCAGCATTAGACACAAAGAACATAGGAAACTATGATCTAGGTTGAAAAATACCACAGTTACTCTATATTTGGTAGAACACACTAGAGGTCGACCGATTCATCAGTTTGGCTGATTCATCAGCGCCGATGGGACTTTGTATAAGCTATTGTTAATGGCGGAACAGGGCTCAGATAGTGGCTGATAGATGTAACCTCCACTGGTCACGTGGGTACGGCCATAAGCCTGAAGCATGAATGTGTATGATTTAAATCAAAGTTAACTTATGTAGGACAGCTTTACCTCTTTATTAGAGGCATTATATAGAATAGCATTAGTTATAGAATAGCATTATGTGCTTTCTCTGTTTTGCTAGCAGTTATGGTCGGTAGAGTTTCGCTAGAATTAAGTAGCAAGCCTCGCACTACTAATGTGTGTAGAATGAATTTCTGATAATCTAAATGACTATTAACTCATAATAACCTCGAGACCAGGATGGACTGGCACTCAGTGTGCTCCAGCCATAAATGCACAGCAAACTTTCAATCTGGTTTTCCACCGTACATCATTTGTAATTTTCTCAGAAAGCAATTAGGGGGCGATCACACCTACAGATAGCGCTAGAAACGCAGACTCTTCATAGACGCTTGAAATGCCTGAAACGCCCTTTCAATGAGCGCTCCTTATGAGGAGTGTCTGTGGAGCAGTGGTACGTGCACAACTGGGAGATCAAAACATTGAAAATGGACCCAAGATGGAGTTAGGAAGCGATCACACTGAGATGAAACACAAGAAACGGGACGCCAGTAAAACCATTGTTTTCCTATGATATGGCGCGTCTGACCGGCATTCAAGCGTCTTTTTAAACGGGCATTTTTCCGGCGTCTTTTTAGATGCGCGTTTTTGTAGACACTTCTTTTTAGACGCGTGTTTCTAGAGGTGTGTAGACGCTGAAAAGTTAAAATATTTTCAGCTTTTTTGAGCGTCGGACAGAGGTGTGTAGACGCTGAAAAGTTAAAATATTTTCAGCTTTTTTGAGCGTCGGACGCCAGTAGATAGCGTGCATTGAATAAGCGCTTCCAGCATTTCAAGCGTCTTTGAAGCATCCGCATGTCTAGCGTCTCATTTCTGTGTGATCACCCCCTTATGGTGCTACTGGCGCCTGACGCCCAAAAGTTGAGATTATTTAAACTTTCAGCGTCTACCAATGCGTGTCTAAAAAGACGGCAGGAAGACGCTTGTCATAAGAAATGCTTGAAAACCAGTCAGACGCGCCGTATCATAGGGTATCAGTTGTTTTACTGGTGTCTCATTTCTAGCGCTCCTTGAAGGTGTGATCGCCTCCTTATCCCTGCATTTTTCGGGCGATATAGAATGTGACTTTGTCAGAGGGGACAGCTGTCAGGTGTTATTGGCCGATTGATCGACTATTGTTTTTTTCCTGCTCCAAACTATTGTTAATATATCGGCCATTAAAAAAATCCGCTATCGGTCGACCTCTGGAACACACTTAGGTACTTTACCTGTAAGTCAGATACTGGACGCAGGGCTTTTATAGGATCATTTTTATAATGTTGTAATAAGTTTTTAAACAGTTCAACCACCACTGACCATCTGTGATGTTGTTGTAGGGGACTCTGAGACGGTCTGCAATCTTCTCCGTGACCCTCCTCATCTCTGGTCCCTGCCTGAACTTGTCCACCTCTGACAGAGCTGTGGGGTTGTTGTCGACTTCCTGCACAAACCTGGTGCACTTGTCAAAAAACCTCATGAGAGCATCATTCTCTGCGTGGTCAAACTCCTGATCTGGGTAGAGACAAAGGGACAGGTTATAATGAAACATATAAGTGGTGATGATGATGTATATGTTGTGATGATGGTCATACCTGTGATAGCCCACAGCTCAGTCAGTCCTGCCTTGAAGGACAGAGTGCTGTTGACACACCTGTGCTTTGAGCTGGTTATGAACTTGATGAATCCACCTCGGAGCTTCTCCTCTGAGATCAGTGAGGGGAAGAGCTTTGACAGCCTGACGGCCAGATGCTTGTGATCGTTCACACCTTTCTGCACCAGCCTGCCGTCCATGTCGTCAGTGTACCACATCCTCCACTGGGTCTGGATCTCCCGCAGCCAGCTCTCTTCGCCAGACGCGCGGCTCTTCACCAGCTCGTACAGCTTCCGCATCTTCTTCACGTTCTTGCTGGTCGGGTACCTGGTGCCGTGTCTTATGATCGCGGTCAGATGGATCTCGTGACATTGCTCAGACGGAGGCTGCAGCATAGATCTGTTTACAGCCAGTATGTCCTCTATGAGGTGCGGGTTCACTTCCTCGTACCTCCCTTTGGTGCTGAAGTATTTGGCGATCGCTGGTATGTTCGGGTTGAAATCATCAGGCGTCACATCGTTGCGGAAACAGCAGCCAAATCCAGCTGTGATGGCGAAATGAACAGCTATGATTTTCCAAAATCTGATCGGCATGATGCAGACAAATGGCTTGTTTGTTTGGCCGTGTGCACCCCCACCGACCAGACTCCAAAGCTGAGTGACGTCATCCATACGTGGGACTGTACAGCCAATCCGTTACACAGAGCCTGTCCTAACGGAGCTTGCACAACAGACCATAATGGACATTGACCACTTTTAATCACATGACTGCGTGTACATTAGTCAGTAGGCTAATGTTTGAAGAGCTCAAAATCCAGAATGCATTTATCAGCTTATTAATATTTAAAACTGCAGTCTGCAGACTAGACTTTTGGTAATAATTTCCAGTGGATGATGATGTCTTTATGCAACATGGCCTATTTTAGAATAATTTATATTACTTGGCCCGGGCTATTATTTGCTTAAACCTCTGAAATCAACAGGCCTATATTTGGGACAGGCCTCTATTTCCTTTCACAGGAAACTGTCACTCGGCAAAGATCAGGAAATACAATCAAATTGTTCATTAAAACCAGTATGAATATTACTTGTTTCAAAATTAGGCTTCAAATAATATATCAAGTATGAATCATTCATTGGATCTAGCTCTGACAGACAGCTTATCAGACAGACATAAAGTTACAGCACTCGAGGATTACGGGCCCCTGCATACAGACACAATGCCACTTTATACAATACTCACACCGGATTAATTTTTTATGAAAAACCCCTTTTGATTATTTTGATTTTGAAGAAATATGAATAACTTACAGGGTAATGGAGGAATGGACACATAATTTGAGGTAGCCAACAACCTACTTTTATACATCTCAAAGAAAAATTTGAAGTGCTTGGCAACGTTTAATTAAGACAGACGTTTATATGTCAAAATGTGTAGCTACACCAGGCTAGTAAAAGAGGCTAGGTGTTTAATTGAAGTTTTATATTATGGATGCATGGATATGATCATTACTTTAATATTGCAACTGGTAAGTTTTCTTTTTTTAAAGTGAAGGCTGGGGATACTCATGTTTGCCCAGGGGCCGCTTTTACAGAATGAAAGGAGGTCAGGGGCCAGTTGCAACAGATCCACAAAGGCCAGGTGCACACAGGGGTGTTTCTAGGATTTGGGGAAATTCAGGGTCTCGCCTGGACCTCTGTCAGGGGGTTGTGGGGGATTACTTCAGCCACAAGAGGCTGAAGGGTACCACTACCACTACTACACTTCTAAATATGTATGATATGATATGATTTACAATGATGATTTCCTTCCACGTGAGTTCTTTTGAAATTTCTCTAGTCACTATAAACAGTATTGTGTGTTAGCAAGTTTTGTAGCTGTCAAGTCTTTCACCTGGAAGAAAACATACAGTACATGCTTCAATTTACACTGACTAAGAGCCACATTGAAACATAATCTGGCAAAACCTTTTTTTCACCTGNTGTACAGAGCCAAAATGACGACAACTGTATCATTGTCCAAATAATTATGGACCTGACTGTACATGCTTCAATTTACACTGACTAAGAGCCACATTGAAACATAATCTGGCAAAACCTTTTTTTCACCTGTTCGTAAGCCGTAAACACACAAGGCAAAAATATTTCGATCAGACTTAGTAAATGTTTCACTATATTTCTCTCCTACACTTGCCTCTCAGGACTTCTTTACACGTCACAGGGGAGAAAAACAAGCAGCAAAGTGAAATTTCCAAAGCAGAACATTTAAGAAACTGCAAATTCATGTTCATGGCAGGAGCATTCTGTTTATTCTGTTTAGCAAATAAAAGAAAATAAAGCTACCCTGTCTGCCTTAACTTACGCAGAACTCTTTACCAGCTGACACTCAGTCTCAAAGTCACATCCTTGGAGCAGCTCCCTGTAGTGATCTCTGACATCCTGATAGAGCGGCATGGAGCCCTGCTGGCCAGTCAAACCGGGGAAAGTCACAGGCTTTTCGTTGAGCAGCGGCTGCAGTCTCAGGTCGCCTCCCCCGCAGTCGTACAGCACCATGAGTAAGTTAGCTGCATAGGGTAACATGTGGCTGGTGCGGAAGGAGCGTTGGGCCTGTGTGGCGTAGTTGGTGGAGTTCAGGGCATCGCTGTCCTTGAAGAAGCCCAGGAGGGTGAGCAGTGGCAGGAGGGTGTCTGCGTGGCCGACCTGGACTGTCACGGCTTCGGTCACCTGCTGGCCTGTCCTGACATGCATGAAAAATGGGGCTCAGAATTTAACATGTGACACAGAGCTGTAAATAGGACACAAGAGAAGAGAAAACTCTTGTCACATAGCAGCAGAATGCAACCTGTATCAAGTAATGTCTGGGTTGTTTATAAACCACTGTTAATTTTCAGCTTATATGCATTTAAGGACACATTTTAAACCCTAAGGGATAGGACACAGAACCTTTGGCAACAGCATAGCAACCAAGATTGAGGCACAAGCAGATAAAACCAATGATACTGGAGATTACATCATCATTCTTTTCATTCCACTGAACATTTTCATCAAGCAAGTATAACCTGCATCTGTGCTATACGGATCGCAGGTCATTTAAAGGCTACTTACTTATTCTCTGCGGCTGCCTTGTTCAGTCGTTTAAACACATCGTGGAAGAGAATGCAGCTCGCCTTGCTGTTGATATCGTGACCGTAACCCCTTTTCCAGAATTCCCTCAGGTCACTTGCATACTCCAAAACCTGTTGGCGCAGATAGTTCAAAGGAAGCCTCTTCGTGGGTGGCCTTTAAAGACTTTGAAAAGAACATTTTCCCAAAATAGCAATCTGTGAGGTAATGTTTCCGGCTTCCTGAGTGTTAGATCAGCCTGTAACACAAGACACAAAACTTTCTGAATGAATGAACAGTGTGCCCAAACAGAGAAGGTCATGCATCTATCCATCCATCCAAACTGCTTATAAAAGGTTGTGGGGGCGCTGGAGCTGAGCCCAGCTGACACTGGGAGAGAGGCAGGCACACACTGGAGAGGTCACCAGACTGTCACAGGGCTCAGAAAAGGTAACGCATTGTGACTTTTGTTTTTGAGTTTATACTCCTTACAAAGCAGCAATAGAATATCTGAATGATATCGTCAAATGCTGCGGGTGCTGGGTACCTCTGACCTAGATAACACAGGGCTGTTTGTTTGCTTTGTCCTGTTTGTGTTGGATTCAATAGTCGGTTCTGTGCCCCAGCTTGACCTAAGTGCTCCTCTGATCGGCCCAAAGTGCCCGACAGATCAGCTGAAGTGTCTCTCTGACCATAAACCCAGAACATAACCTTGTGTCCTGTGTGTTTCTTTTTCCTCTCTGTAAAGTCCTGAGAGACTTGCTTGTGATAAATTTAAACATTTACTGGCTTATGTGGGAAAACATCCTGTTCTACACTTAGTGATGAAGAGCTCTATATATAAGCGGACCTGTAATGGTGAAATAGTACATACATTTGCTGCCAAAGTTGCAGAGTACGGACATTTTTGCAGCAGTGTCTAATGCACATTTTGAGATGCTGCAGTCGAGAAAGCGCAGGTGTGAAAAACTGATGATGGCTGAATTCCATTTAACTGTTTCAGTTTCAGGGTCCTGGTATTGTGCATGCTGGCTCACTGACACTGGAACACTTGACTAGAACAGAGCCTCCAAAAACAAATAAAACAGTTGCTGCTACCACATTAAATCTACATAGTTGACCACTAATTGCCCCTACCTTTGCATCGTCCTCATCGAAGAGCCGACACCAGGGCGAGTTCACTGCTTTGATTGCAAATTCATAAGCACACAGGTAAAATGCAGCCTCAGTCAAATCTGCAGGAGGGAGGTTGGTATAACATGTTCAGTGGTGAAAATATGCAGGAAATTTGAGATGCCAAAAAACTGACATCCTGTCAAAATCAACTAGCGAGAACTACACAAACACTACAGAGAGTAGTTTGCCTTGATCTTGAAGCATGTAGACAGGATATTAACTCAAGGCCATGAGTGACAAGGCTCGCTACAAACTGGTGCAGAGACCTCAGCACTTCCAAATTAGTAAACAGCTCCACCCAGTGTGAAACATGATCACTGAGGTGTTCTGCGCACTGACATCTGTACAGTTTTGTGCCTTCAACCTGACAAATAATTGCTAATATGTAGTAGCTAATCAGTATAAACTGGGACTATAGTCTGTTTCTGCAACACAGATTCAATTCTGTATGAAATTTTACAGGCTTACTCTTTTCATGCACCTGGGAATCATACAGTATGGTATATTCAAAGTAGGGATGCACGACAATATCAGCTCAGTATTGGCACTTTAATGCTTTAAAATTAAATATAAGCATCCTCCCAAACATTGCTGCTGATATGACAGGCTGATAAGATCATGCTTTAATTGATTGCTAAATATGATGTGTTATTAAAGGAGCCTACACCTTTTTTCGGACTGCAGAAGTGTCTAAGTTATGTTAAATTACTTTACTGTAATGTTCAGCACTGTACTATTAAAATATCTGCCATTTTCTGTGAGAGGCTGTGACTTTATTTACATGAATGTGTAGATTAATACATGATGTTCTCTTTTCTATTTGCAGACCGAAATAAATTCTGAATTCTAATGTGACTTTAATTAGTCAAAAAAGGTGAAATTTGCCCCAGTTTAGGCTAACCTAAGTTAAAGAAACGATCTTACTCGGCTAGTGAACAAATTAAAAGTGATGTATTTTATGTCTGCATCTGCCAGTGGGCCGTCACAACACCCTCCTGAGACCTGAACTTTTGTTTGGTATGCATTTTTAATTTATTCTAGCTATTTAGGATCGATAGGACCCAATAATTATAGAAAATTAAACACTGTCAACAGTAATTAAGTCTCAGTGTCGTAAACCGAGTACTTTCTAATTAACAGCGTCCTAGCTTGTTACTGTTGCTAAAATTGGTCAAATGTGTTGCCGTACCAAACTACAAACATTATTAATCATAAATAAACAGGTTTCTACGGAAGCGTATTGCATTCACTTGACAAATTAAAAAAAAATCTGTTTTTCAGAGTAATTTTTTTTTTTTTCTGTTTTTCGGTGTAATTTTTTTATTTTTCTTTTTTTCCTGAGTAATTTTTTTATTTTTCTGTTTTTCGGTGTAATTTTTTTATTTTTCTGTTTTTCGGAGTAATTTTTTTATTTTTCTGTTTTTCGGTGTAATTTTTTCTGTTTTTCAGTGTAATTTTTTTCTGTTTTTCGTGGTAATTTTTTTTCTGTTTTTCGTGGTATTTTTTTTTTGTTTTTTTGGGGGGGTAATTTTTTCTGTTTTTCTGAGTATTTTTTTCTGAGTTAAGAGAGCAATAGAACAACAGACGCTTTCATTCCTTTCTTGAGAGCTCGATATAATGGAAGCAAACATGACCCCCTTGTTTAGTTTAATCTAGTTTTACTTTGTTTTGGGTTTGAGACACTGGGAGATACTCTTGTCTTTAAGTCATATAGATGGTGTTATCATTAGTTTGTCGACTTTACGCAGGCACCTTAAGACTTTGCGGTTGTTCAGATGAAAAGCCCATTCAGATCTGCTGGACACTGCAGTGTTTCTCCAGAATCAGTTGGACACATATGGGAATGACAGCGTCTGTTGTTCTATTGCTCTCTTAACACAGAAAAAAATACTCAGAAAAACAGAAAAAATTACCCTGAAAAACAAAACAAAAAAAATACCACGAAAAACAGAAAAAAATTACCCCGAAAAAAAAAATTACTACAAAAACCAGAAAAAATTACACTGAAAAACAGAAAAATAAAAAAATTACTCAATAAAACAGATTTTTTTTTTTTTTTTAAGTGAATGCAATACGCTTCCGTAAATTTCAAACATAAAATGTGATCAGGTTTTGGACCTTGTCCTCTTTTGTGTCGGGATCGGCTGCAGATGATGGCAGGGATGGCTGCCATCTTATTTTACCATGGATTAGTGTATTGTGTTCTTACTACCACTAGATGGCACAAAAAAGGATCCACTGACGAGGACAACAGGTCTAAGTCAAGCAGAATGAAGTATAAGGTCAAGTAAACCTAAAATGTGATGTCCATGAGGACACAGGGTTTTAGGAGTTAAATCCATTACAGGAGAGACTTCATGTAGCAGCAATGGTATGTAGCACCAGTATTGTGCATCCCTAATTTACAGTCTTGAGTCACTCAGGAAGCCCAGAGTATAGGACCCCTGAGAGCATGTATCCTCTGGAGTGATGATAAAGGTATATGTGCACAACACATTCAACAGCATAAACAGGCAGTGTTTCTGCAGATCTGACCGTGTGTGATGAGACTCTGCGGGACTCTGAGACGGTCTGCAATCTTCTCCGTGACCCTCCTCATCTCTGGTCCCTGCTTGAACTTGTCCACCTCTGACACTGCTGAGGCGTTGTTATCCACTTCCTGCACATACCTGGTGCACTTGTCAAAAAACCTCATGAGAGCATCATTCTCTGCGTGGTCAAACTCCTGATCTGGGTAGAGACAAAGGGACAGGTTATAATGAAACATATAAGTGGTGATGATGATGTATATGTTGTGATGATGGTCATACCTGTGATAGCCCACAGCTCAGTCAGTCCTGCCTTGAAGGACAGAGTGCTGTTGACACACCTGTGCTTTGAGCTGGTTATGAACTTGATGAATCCACCTCGGAGCTTCTCCTCTGAGATCAGTGAGGGGAACAGCTTTGACAGCCTGACGGCCAGATGCTTGTGATCGTTCACACCTTTCTGCACCAGCCTGCCGTCCCTTGTGATCGTTCACACCTTTCTGCACCAGCCTGCCGTCCATGTCCTCAGTGTACCACATCCTCCACTGGGTCTGGATCTCCCGCAGCCAGCTCTCTTCGCCTGAGGCATTGTGTAGGACAATGTTGTAGAGCTGCTGCATCTCCTTGACGTTTTTGGGCGTCGGGTACCTGGTGCCATGTCTTATGATCGCGGTCAGATGAATCTCTTGACATTGCTCAGATGGAGGCTGCAGCATAGATCTGTTTACAGCCAGTATGTCCTCTATGAGGTGCGGGTTCACCTCCTCGTACCTTCCTTTGGTGTTGAAATATTTAGCGATCACTGGTATATCCAGATTGTCTTCAGGATTCACATAATTAAGTAGAGAACAAGAGATGATGGGGAGGTAAAGGACAGTGAATTTCCAAAGAAAAGTCAGCATGATGCACCCAAGAAGAGGCATGAAAAGCAGCTGTCCTCAAAACCTTCCCAAAACATGGCATTTGACAGTATAAAAAATGGGACTGAGCAGAGTCCAGTCTAGTCTGTTTACCCCAGTTCCCTCACAGTTTATCCCAAAGTGCAAACTAAACAGGTTCTTACACAAGAGCCGCTATTTGACCGACTTAAATAATAGTCTTTTCAGATTATAGAGATCCTCTATGACCCAGTTCCTTTTATGTAAATGTCCCATTGTCTGCATTATAAAATCGGTTCCACTTTCACACCAATCGTGTGGTTTTATAATGTTTTGATATCTTCCAGTATTGTTTTTGGGATGTGCTTTGTTTTACCTACTCTCTTACCACAACGCTCTGGTTTGACACCCTAGTTTAACCTTTTTGCACTCAGTTAAAGTTTTGCTTCAACCACTGTCAGATCAAAGTGAAACAATAAAACATTTACCACAGAGCCTGAAGAACTCAAGAACTCATTAAGATGCAGCGTGATGTTGGTATTTGTGCAAAGTAGCATTGTGCAGGTTCATAGGCCTCTGTCTTGTCATGTATCTCCCTATCAACTCTACGTTATTGCTCTTTCTTTTTACTGTCAGTTAGATTGTAACCGCCACTAGATGCTGTTTGGTAAAAACTCAATATTACAGGTGAATTTCACTTTTTTAGGGTCCGGGCAGCTAAGCTGCCAGGACACTATTGTAATCCTAGGTATTCTTCTTCTTTTTTCTTTCTTCTTCCGAGGAAATCATACTTCCCATGGGTGAAAACTCACCAAACTTTACACAAAGGTCCAGTCTCATGCCAGATATCCTCAGCTGTAAACTCAAGCCAATAGTCCTGATGGTGGCGCTACAGCAAGCATCTAAAGTTCAAAACTTTGAAAATTCATAAGATGAGCCTACAGTGCATCAAAATGTTTGACTGTAAACGGTACTGTAAACATATACATGCAAATTCTTGCTAAATAAATCTTCAATGTTCATGAAAAAAATGACAAAATTGTAATTGCAATATGTGTATTTTCAGATTTTAGTCTTAATAACTGAATTTTTTACAGTGGTTTTAGATCTGCTTTTCCATGCATGGACAGCTGCTAAACCTGCACGTCTGGCTTAGTCAATTTGTGAAGCTACACATGAATTGTCACTGACTAATTAGCTCAGTGAGATGAAAATTGATTCTTAGTCTCAGAGGTTGTGAGTTCAAGCCTCAGCTGATGCAAAAGGCAGATTGTGTTGCTAAATTCCTAAATGTCTTCTAATTCTTCTGCTTGTTGCTCAGAATTGCCTAAAAATGCCCGGACCCGACCCATCGCTGCGCAGCAGCTATTGATTGATGTATTCTATGTACTTCTAATACTTAGACCCTAATATATAGCACTAGCATATCAGCACGCATATAGCTGAGAAAGGGACTGCAAATGAACTACTCTCATTAAACACTGACTTGATATTTGCCATATCTGTACCTGCAATGTGTTATAAACTGTTAAACATAATATCACAGGCTTTAACATATTGTGACCACTTCTGCTTCACAAAGGACAAGTAGGCTAGAAGTTGTCACAGTGGTATCAGAGGTGCAATAGCCAACTCACTAATGGTGCAAACTATAATGTACAAATTTTAAGAGAAAACACACACCAAATACTCTTGAGGTGCTGATCACTGGAGGAAGATCAGTTGAAGAAAAAAAGTGACAAAAGTAACAGACAAAGAAAGGCTGTTTTCTTTGTCTGTGAACAGTGCAAATCTTGAAGAAGGCCATGCAGCCGAAACGTTGATTTAAATAAACTGCATATGGAGCCAGAGTGTGCAAACTATAATGTAACCCACAAATGACAATAACTTGCACAAACCATCATGTTCTGAACAGACACACCAAAGACATAACAAAAAAATGACATTTGTGTTATGGAACAGAAAACAGAAAACTTAATGTGGAATTTATACTTCTACATTGAATCGATGGCATAGCTACGGCACAGGCTATACATATACATAGACATGGAGCCTACGACGTAGCCTTATGTCCCGGCGACACAGACCTCCCGTCTATTTTTGTAAGCTGAAACCATTTCCCTCAGTGGAAACAAAGCTTTTATTTAATTTAATTTCACTGATAAGAAACAATAAATGTGAAGACAATAAAGCCTCCTCAGACAAAGCTTCATATGAGTGGAGGAAACCTCCGCTCATCATCGCTAAGCTAATTTATACAATGTAAACAGGCTTGTGCTAATAACGTTAGCATGTTATATTTGTTTGGAAAACGTGTTTAGTATAAAACTTGTGAGTTGTAGTGGAGCCAAATTTTGTAACATTACCTTTGTTAAATGTTGCTGTTGTCCCTGGCTGAGTAGAGGAAAAGTCTGCTAGCAGCTAGGCTACTTTATACAATGTAAAATGCCATAGGCTTGTGCTAAAAACATTAGCATGTTGTATTTGTGGGGAAAATGTGTCCAGATAAAGACAAGTGTTTGTCTGTGAATGCTGCGAGTTATAGTGAAGCTGATTTGTGTACTGTGTTGGAAATCATCTCTATTAAGCCATGTTTAATGTGTGTTTAATGTGTGTTTTGAATAAACTAACCTTTACAGCACTTCACAGAAACAACACACAGCTACAAACTACTCAGTACAGCATGCTGGGAAATGTGAGTGTTGCACCACTATCAACAGTAAAAAGGCTTCTGTTTTCAATCTTAATTTCTGTTAACATTTTGTCAATAATTACTGATTGTTTAACCAGTGTCACATCCAATACTTCTAGTTATTAAGATCCATTAATTGCCACTTCAGTATCTATGATTTGCTAATCCATATTTCAGTTTTGGTTCACACATTACAGAGGGTCTCCTGAAGTGTCCAGTCCATTCAAAACTATAACAGTAACAACAATAGAAACTGAAAGTAAATTCTGACATGCAGTGGGAGCCGGTAGAGGGAAGCAAGCACTGGGATGATGTGGTCTGTTTTCCTGGAGCCAATGAACAGTCTTCTGTAGCTGTAGGTGATAACAGGAAGTGACCAATGACAGCATAAAGGCTTGTGGAAGTCCAGTTAGGAGAAGATCCATGTGGTTTCCATTGCAAAGCTGGTTCAAATCTGGATGAAGCTCATATTGTACTGTTAAAATCGTGTCTTTATCAAGCTTGAGTGCCTAATGAAAGTGAATGCAAAGAATGTTGGGGTTGGATTTTATAATAAAAGCCATGGCCTGTGCTTGGTTGTAAAGCTTTTTATGACTCATCTGGGGCTATAACAAGCATTCCTGTATTTTTTTTTAAAAGTTAGCTGGAGAAAACTCTGTGCTGTGCGATAGTGGCAGTCAGGCAATAACCATGCCTTACACAGTAAAGAGGTGACTACAGATTACGTCCTAAGAGATTATTTAAAACAGATCCACTGTTGATCCATGAGGGGATCCCGTATGTTAAGAGTTAGTAACTGTGTTATCAACACTGATAAGCTGTAGGGTTATCTGTAGAGACACTGAATGGTTTTTCAGCTTAAACAGAAGAAACTCAGTGGTTATTCAAGATATGCCAACTCAATGTCTTATCAAGCATTATGAGCTGATCAGTGGTATCAGCAGCAGCAGTGTGAATGAAGAGCGAGAATGAGTGCAAGTATTCATTAAGGTGTCAAGTGAAGCTTGTAAAGTTCAGACAAAAGCTTCTGTCCCACTCAATTCAATATTATAATGTATTAACAGTCGGCTGTATCATGATGATTTGATTATGTGTGTTATTGTTTTGTCAAAATTAATGATTTGAAACGTATTGAAATTTGAGTTATTGAAGGGTTTTCTCAGCATTTATTAACAGTTTTGTCCGATGTAATTTAAAATGGTGGAACAAAGTTGATTGCATTGTTGATTGTGATTATTTGCTACGTTGTTATTTGAAAAAAAGGTAAATATTGTAATACTGATTTCAGTAAATCACTGTCTGACCCATCACATAACCCATTTCCTCCCTTTTTTCTCCTCCTGAACTTTGGTGAAGCCCTCACAACCAAAATATCCAATGATCTTGTTATGATCTTCTTATCTGTGTAAATACATGTGTAAAAACCAAAACCAATATAGCCTGCGCTCTCACTACATTACCCCTCGTTCCTGGAATAATGTACAGAAGGACCTGAAATTGTCTGAGTTGATTACTAGGGAGAATTCAAGTCAGTTATAAAGGATGGAGGCAATAGCACTCTTGGTCAATGTGACTGCTACTCAAATGTTCACTGAAATCATTTTTAGTAAAACATGTTTATGTATTTAACAGTTCTTTTTGGTCTTTTGTCTATTCCAGAGGGCTGGCTGAAAACTAAAGGGGACAGAGCGTTAGCTTTCAGAGCCCTGAGACTCTGGAACAGTCTGCCCGAGGAAATCAGGTTGGCTGAGTCAGTGATCTCTTTTAAGTCACCTTTTAAAACATACATTTATCAGAGAGCCTTTCCTGATGTTACTTGAGTTTAAGTTCAGACTGTCATTAATTTCCTCTGTTTTTATACGCTAAAGTGTTTTTATCAGTTCTTTTAAAAGTTGCTGTTTACATGTCTTGTCTGTTTTAATTACTGACATGTGAAGCACTTTGTAACTCTGTTTTGAAAGGCGCTTAATAAATAAAGATTATTATTTTATTATTATGTTTGTGTTGCTTTTTGACTGGATGTCGTGCTTGCTCACTTATGGTGTGTCACAGTTGTACTTGTCTGCTTGTGTTACTGATATAACAATGTTTATGCTGTCCTCTTGGCTTGATCACTCTTAAAAAAAGGTTTTAAATCTCAGTGAGTCTTTTACCCAAAAATTATATATAATTAGCTAAATAATCAATGCATTCAGACTGAGTGTGCTTTGGTTTCAGAAATCTATCCTTCCAGTTTTTTATTGTCCCATTAGAGTTATGCATTATACATTTGATGACCATTACATTCTTCTTTTAAACTGTATGCCTTGTTTTCTTTTTTTTGGTGTCATTTTGCTTTCGTTTTTGTTGTTGTTTGTATTTTGTTCTTTTTTTGGTGCATGTTTTTAAAAATATTTCAAATTTTTATTGATTTTGAAATAGGATTTTACATGACGGTTCTAGATATCAAATGAGACCTTCAGTCTCTACTAACAAAAATAATACCAACAGGGTAGCAGAGATCCGTACAAGAGGGTACCGGTACACCGCCAAAATACAATCAAAATAATAAAATCAAATTTGAATAAATAAAAGTGATAATAATGCATATATAGAAAACGAATAAATAGATGGGCCCTTGAGCATGGTTAGTCATCCTAGTCAACATAGATCCATAAGAGGCAGTTTTTGCCATATAGTTAAGCTATCATTTTATTTATTCTATTTTTGGTGCTTTGTTGTAATTTAGGTAGCCTTGTGTGACATCTTGGCCAAGGTACTACACATGAAATAAAGCCTTTTGGCTAATTCAGGCATTTCAGTACCATATGTATTTATTCATTTGCACTGTCCCACCAAAAAGAAAAAAAAAATCAAAGAATAGTTTACATTAAAAAATGAGTGTCAGTTTTAAAATATTTGGGTTGCTCAGACTTTCACCAATAGATGGCTTCAGATGAGTGAGTGGGTTGGCTCGTGCTCTTCCAACGCTGCATTTTCTTCGTAGTTGTTACCACTGCTGCGTTCATGTGCTCCTCCTGTGCTCCGACATCTGATCTCGCTTGTGTAGATATGCGTTGTCGCCATAGACTGTAGGTTGTCGTTGTAGTTCTGCAACTGGATCGAAACAAATAAAAATGCTTTGAGGTATGCAGTTCATCACAGTGTAATTTTGTATGTGTTGCTACGACCAATCACACCTTTTTCCCTCGCCATTTCTCGTCTGATCACATAAGTGTAACATATTTCCGATTGTTCGGAAGGCAGCACGGGTGACGGTATGAAGGGAACTCCCAGCTTCTCCAGTCACAAGCCGCCTACCCATGAAAACACCGGAGAGACCCACAGAGGGATTCGTACCACATTGCGGTGACATCAACTAAAATTTGAAGAGAAGTCCTTCAACATTTCGACGGCAAGGTATTTACACTACACACATGTTTACTCCTCTTTTGTCGAGAGCACACGGAGCTACCCGCCGAGCCCTCTCAGCCCTGTGTGGGGCTGCTCAGTTAACACTGTGGCTCCAAGTCGTGGTAAGGTAACTGTTAGTTAATGTGTTATGCTTCAGCACAAACTCAGTTAAACACCTTTTGTTGTGTGCGTAGCTCGTCGGTATGCGCTATGTGACCGACCACTTCTTAACGTTTTATCTGATACGAAACGAAATGTTAGCTAGCATTAAGTACTGCTGCTCACTGGCCTTGTGTTGAAACATTTTATCAGTTGACGAGAAACCATCTCCGTTATCGTTAATCCCGATCCAACGTGATTGGCAGGGAAGCTAACGTTACTCTCAGGTCGCGCTGCGTTGATTTCAACCCACACAAAATGTTAAGTTGGTTAATATTTAGGTTACAGAAACACATACACATTGTCCAGCCTTGTAATCCACAGTCATGTACAGCTAACCGTTACCCCTAATCGCGCTAGGAATTCACGAGCCCAGTGTATGCTGTGTTTAGCTAGCAAGCTAGCTAGCTAAAATACCGAAGACGCCAGCTTGCCTATCTATTTTTAGGTGGTCAGACTATAAGCTCTTAAGCCATACTATACAGTAACTGCCGAGGCCCTAATGTGAATGAAAGCATTGTTTTTATGCAAATGGAGCCACCTGTGTTAGCCATGGTTTTGGTGTAACTGTTAACGCTGTCTCACAGGTGTGCCGACTAACATTACAGCTGAAGTAAATCGACGACTATATTCGCAGCTGCTGTTTTCCTATGCAAATATTAACCCGGAGTAGTAAGTCAAACATTTGTTTCACCGGCGCTTCTTGGCGGGGTCTATTTGTTTGCCTCGTTTATTCGCCCTAAGAGCAGGGCGGAGCGGGTGACCTGATTTAACGTTAGCATGGCTTCCCAGACACGTCCCTTCTTCCCCTTTTGGGGAAAGAGGGGGAAAAACTTGATCACAGATGTGTTTGAACAGTTGTGTCGTTAGGAAAAAAACAGAAGCCACTGCCCTGTTAGCAAGGCATGCTAACCCAAGATCCACTGAGGCCACTGCGAAACTGCCAGGGAAGACAAAATGAGCCAAGGGAGACATTGATCGAAATAAACAGAGAGGTGTCTGTGTGGCGGAACTGGTGAGAAAGCAACTTTGCACAGACACAAACAGTATGACTGCAGTGAGTGTCAAGGGGGCAAAATGTTAAAGTGAGTCAATGGGGTTTATTGTTGCCAATGCATGCAGCCCGGTTGCTGAGAAAGCCTCATTGCCAAAGCAAAGCATGTCAGACTATCAACAAGTGGAAACAATGAGTTTTCTGTAGGCACAGCTATGATTCAGCCTTGGAAAACTGTAAGCTGACAACCAAACATACTGGGCAGTCATGGATCATCAACTTCCTCTGGAAAAGTGGAACAATGTTAATGTCTTTAGTGATTTTCATAAAGATTTCTGCTTTAATTCAGAACCAAAAAATAGTGTTATATTTCTGGACTGGATGCAACACACTCCCACTTCTATATGGAGGCTTCAGATTACCCTAAAGACATTACAGCGAGGTGTCATTTCTGTCAAAGCTTTACAGGATATGACCGATGAATCAGTCCGAGCTTGTAAAAATATGACTCCATGGCTAACTGGTATTAGCACCCCCCTCAGCAATGTTTGCATTTATCTGCAACTCATGTCAGTGTTAGCTCTTGCAAATGTCTGATCTTGATTTTTGAAGGAGAGAAACAGGGCTCCAGGAAAATATGAAACACACAGATATCATAAGGACAGGATGAGAGGCAGACGGATGAGACTCCAACAGCAACCAGGAGAGAGACTGCAGCAGACAAGGAGGATGGACATTTAGATTTAAACCTCAGCTCAGCGACTATTATAACTCACCATCAATTCATGTATTTCAAATTAATATTAGTAACAAACAGCCAAAAATGTCAGAATCAGATTCTCATTTCAAAACCTTACATTTGAATGGAGTAGATGATCTACTGATGTTTTCACTCAGCAGTTTAAAGCTGCATGAGTATATTTTTAACACTAGAGCGAGCACCATCATTAAAATACTTTTATTAAAGCGCTGTTACTAGATATAAAACTAGGAAAAATATGTGCCAAGGCTGTATCCCTCTTCACCCAGTTGACACAAATAGACTTCATTCAATGTCAATGACAATAAAGGAGGTATTCAGGAGCTACTTTTATTAGGTACACCAATACAGTCTGAGGTTATCTAATGCAACAGCAATGCCACAACATCTATCTTGAATGAATGAATGACTTTATTTAGAACCAAAATAAAAAATAAAAAAATAAACAAGACAAAGATAACAGTGTCCAAAAAGTAGTTGGTAGAAGTAAAACTTTTATGTGCCTACCCCTTCCTTACATTTCTTCTTTTAACGCATATATTATTTCAACAAATCCCGGACTAATATACAACTACCCCCCAGTTTATTTACCACACAATTAAATAAATAAGTAATAAACCCAGTTTATTTACGGTCCAAGTACCACCCAGTGTTACAAAATAAATATGCACTCCCCTAACACAACCTTTCCTCGTCTATATATCTGCCAAAAATAGTTTTTTAAACTGATTTATTGACTCTTCTTGGTTGTACGAACACATTGGATTTTTTAAACTAAATTCTCCTCTTAAAGTTTTCGGTGACATTGTCAGAAGTGTATAAATTCAATTATATGTCATGTTTATTACTGAGGTCATGGTTAAAAGTGTTCTTGTACTTGACTACAATACGTTAAGAGGTGTATTTGTTTGTTGTCCTTCCCATTGACATACATGGGGAGTGAGGTATAAGCAGCATCTTTCAGTACAATACAGTCCTGTGCAACACCACTAACTATGACCTTAAATGCTACAACATGCACTTAAATTAACACCTCTATGAAAGTGTCAACTAATATGAACACCCCCTCCGTAGATGTAATGTAATCTAACCACCTGTTCACCTGGAAGGTAAGCCTCAGGGTAAATTTTAAGTTGAGCCAAATTATACACATGGCTGCCAGTGCAAACACAGTTAGCAACAGCCTGACAAATCCTGAAGAAGATCTCTGTGGGTTCATGATGATGCTGCATTAAATATGCTGGTTGGTACTGATAAGGTTTGTTAACCCCAATAGAACTTCCTCAACATTCATCTTTTTATATTGCCTATCAGTTTGTTTTTAGATAGCTTACGAGACAGAAAATAATGTTTGTGCTAAAATTGGTACAAGTTTGGCACTTAAGATTTATTTTGGTCTTTTCTAAAACAATTACACATTTTACAAATGTGTGTATCTGCTCCTCTCCAGTGTACTCGAGCCCCAATTCTCAAACCACAGCTGGGGTAATGTTATTACTTGATGGCATTGGCTTGTTTGTCATTCTGGCATATGGTACTACAGTGTTAGTGCCAGTCAATAGCCATTGATCATTTGATTTCCATCAATGGTTTGCCTCCAGAGAAACAATATGTAATGGCTTTAATCTTGTTTCTGCCATAATTAGAAACACATGAAGTTTTGCCGCCACTCACATGATGTCCCAGTTTCCTGTGGCCTACAACTGCTTTTTGGAAATCTAGGCTAGTGGCACTTCTATGTAGCCTATTTTGTGTGTTTCAGAAGAGAAATTATGTCAAAATATGAGATGAATTGTAATAAGCTTTGTGGGACAGAAGGGCGGTGTTTAAGACATCTAATGTCATCTTACTTAGCTGGGCTTTGTTTGAATCAATGAAGGAGCTAAACAGACTAAGTGAATTTAGCAGAGTTTGAAGATTAGAAAGGATATGTAAGGTTTTATATTACACCAGATGATGGTGGTACATGACAAATGCACATTGACAGGGGTAGGGAATGGAGTAATGGTAAGGAATGTTAAGTAGTGCAAGCCGCCCCTGTGAAGGGAAGCTTTTTTTCTGCTTTGTGCTATTGTGTAGCCTGCTCACCTGAGCTGGGTATCCCCCTGTCCTGACTTGTCTCTAACGTCCTCCTGCTTTCCTCTTATTTTAATCAGGTTTCGCAGGGTGTTTGGTGTAAATAACGGGGCAGCAAGTTGATAACATCAGGTAAAAACTCAAATAGCCTAATCGCTGTAGACCTACTCCCGGCCCTGATTTGTGCATATTTTGGCCTACTTAAATGCAACATGATGCTGCACCGAGGATAGCTGGTGTGACTTTGGCCAGTGGCAGGCCAGTATGTCATTTTGTGCTCACAGCTGTCCTTGAAGAAGCACAAACCACATTATGTGTGTACAAAGTGTGAATGTGAAGGAGACACTAACTAATAAAGCAGGGACAATAAAAGAGTGCAAAAGTGCATCTTTTGTGCAGAAAAACTTTCCAAAGCTGTTGTGCACTTGAGGAATATTGTTTTTATTTTAAAACAGTTGACATTAGGAAGGTACTTGGGTTAATTTTCTGCATATGGTGTGTCCATAAATCTTCTAAATTGGAAATAACATAGTTCCAGCCTACATGGGAATAAGCTTTTTGACTATACATGACTGTACAAGATAGTGTACAGACTGATAACTCTCTCTGTGGTTAAGGGTGTCGCCATGGCTCCTCTTGCCTAACCCCTTTTTAGTCTGGTTAATGCTTCATGGTTAAAGAATGCAACAGTGTGTACATTGCTTAAATGACACGGTCGAAACAAAAAGGAGGGCATGGACCACTTGCTTCATTGTGGAGGAGTTTTGGTTTTCCCCCATTAGTGCCATGGAGTTTTAAAGTAATCAAGGGGTACGATGGATGATATGTTTCCAGAAGACTGCGCAGGTCAAAGAAACCCAGAAATCAAGGGCCAAAACTCAGTGTGCGGTGTGTTATTGCTCCTAAAATACAACATAGTGATGTAAAGAATTCACAGACAGGTCAAAATAGTTGTCAGGTTGTGTTACAGTGTTTTTAAATAGTACAGTTCACATTCACCTTGAGTTAAAGTCCAAGACAGACTTGCATTTTTAGAGTTGTGTCAAGTGAAAGAAAGTAAACCACAACATCTATTGATGTGCTGTCTCAGCCATTGTTATTAGATTTCAAGGATTCAACAGTGTCATTAAGAAGTTTTTAGTGTCAGCCAAACACAGTTAGGAAACTGCATCTTTCTGCTCAAACATGCAAAGTCATTTCAAGTCCGTTAAGCTGTCAGTCTTGTTGACACTCGCAGTTTGGAAAGTTGATATCTAAAAAGATGGGCTAAATGCCGTGCTGCACGCTAATTACCCCCTGTTGACAACAAGTCCCCCGTGTGCTATGCCAGGTATAATTTCTGATGTGTCTGCACCACATGCAGATGAACAGAGAGGGGAGAGGCGTGCTGGTCCTCTGGGGCTGCGAGGGCCTGACATCCTAATCAGTGACTCATAAAGCTACAGGTGGCTTTCTCATTAGCAGATAGCACCTACCAGTTCAGTGGTTGTTGTGCCATTCAGCTCAGCTCCCCCGAGACTTCTGTAAGAGCCATCCATGCTTTATGGCCTGTCTCGATTTTTACCCTTGGCCGAACAGCTTGCTCTGTTAATTAACAGACTGATAGGACATAATATTGTTCTGTGATGGCAGAGCTGCTAAGGTCGGTATGATGAAGCACATTTCAGACTAGGTTTATTTGCCATTGTAGACTTAATCTGTGTTTTTCCTGTAATAATATCATGTAATGACAGATGAGTTCATGGGTTTTGTAAAATGGCAGGAGAGGAAAAAGTTGCGTCTGCCCTTGTAACACGTAATCAGCTTTAACTTATTTGATTTAAGGGTGAATCATAAGGAGATCAAGGTATTTAGACACGCAAATACACTTTAACTGATTTGCAAATGAGTTGAAATAGCTCATTTTAATGAAAGTATTTGTGTTAAAATGATACAAAAAATGGTATCACACCTTCCAAATGTAGTTACGTCTGTCAATCATGGAGTTATGACCACAGTTAAGCGACACTTTAAATTACCCACCCTGGAAGCATTTAAACTGCAATCATTCGTTCTACCTCCTATTTAGATTTCATCCTCCCACTATAACTGTAGTCTAGTTATCTGACAAAATTAGAAGTGCAATAGTCCTCGGCAGTAGTGGGAGGATGTTATGCAACGCGTGTTTTGGAGCTTCTGTTGTCAGCTGTTAAGGCTAGCAGATTGATTATTCCCTGACACAAATAAATATCAGACGTCGTTGCCTGTGGTCTTAACTTCACAGTAACTGTACTCCGTCAAAGCTGTAATCAGACATTAAATTTCTCAGTTTCATACATTTTTCTTGCTCTGAATAGCTTGTGATGGTGTTAAGACCTCTCTAATAGCTTATCTGTTGTTAGACCTTTGATGTGACAAGAGAGCTCTGACATTTTATGCAAAGTGAATGACTTTGTATCTAATACAGGCTTATGTATGTGCTATCACATCAAGCTTGGTGTTGTGTCCAGGAGCTGTTTTATGCTTGTTGTATGCATGTGTTGCTCAACATGCCAGATATATTGATAGATTAGTGTAGGTCATTGTTCCCTGAGCTGAGGATTAATGTGTTGCTCAAGGACGCTGTAGAGTATACACTTTTTCTTGACAATAGAAAACCAAGTGTGGATGCAAAACGTGGAAGTGTAGGCGTGATTTTTAAAATGTAAAATTGATGCCTGTACTGATTCTGATTTACTTTAAAGGCCATCTTGCACTGCAACACCCATCTGCATTGGTTCTTACATTGATTTTGGTCTTGTTGACGGCTCCAAGGCTATGTTGATTTTTACAATCTACAGTTGCGTCAGCCGTAATTGTTTGCTTGTATACACAACAATAATCATTTAGTCAATACAATCATGTGATGTTATGGTCCTATTTATTGCTTGCAATGAACTAGACATTTTTCAAGGTGTCTGCAGGTCTTTAAATTGTCTTAAATTCAATTTCACAAATATTGGGCCTTCAAAGTCAATAAATAGTCTTAAATTTGAATTTCCATCTTTTGATTTTCTTTATGTCAAAATGAGTCAAGCTCTTCTGCATGAAAAATGGTGCAAATCTTTAAACCTACCACATAACCTCATACTTTATTTAATACTTGCATTGACCTGTTGGCAAAATTTAGATTAACCTAACTCACTATGCCTTACCTTTTGTACCTACCTGCAATGCTTGAATAAAAAAAGATGATTTGTCCAAAAAGCAGTCTTAAATTTGGTTCGAAATTATCTTGAGAAGGTCTTAAAAAGCATTAAGTTAAGTGTCTGATACCTGAAAAACCACTAGAAATACATTAGCCCTTAATTCATTAGCAAGTTACAAAGTCAAGTCAATTTATGAATGTTCTTTGTTGCTTGTAATTATAAAAACATGTTTCTAATCTTTAATTTTGTTCCTTTTTAAAATTGCTGGAGCAGTGCTAATGTATTTGGTCGATGGCAGAAATCTCAAAGCCTCGGCACATAAAACTAAAACTATGTGCATGGTTAGCAAGTGGTGAAATGTTTTTCTTGTGTGTGTGATTTTGGATGAGTTGACCCTTTAATCTGTAAAATGCTGCACATTCCAAGCATGTTATTCATCTCCTCTGTATTCACTGAAGCCAAACACTGTTTCATTTAGTCCGTCCTTCCCAAATACTTCAAAGACGATAGGCTGCTGGTCGCTGAGCGCTGTATAAGTTTACAGTGCATTACCCAAGTTGTTTAAGGTGTGTGAGTGATTTTTCTCCCAAAGTTTTTTCTGGCTATTAACTTACAGGTTCTTAGAAATAGCAGGAGTCACAGCACCATACTCTATAAAGCATAGTTTAAGTATCAGCAAATTCTAAGTATCAGCAAATTCAAACAGTTAAACTTAACCCCTTTGCACGCTGGAGCATACACAGTTAATCTTTAACCATGATCACTTTAACCAGCCTGGCCCAGTTGTGTAAATATTGGCCTATCATTGTCTACCTGTGGGGCGTTTGTACACTAGGTGTAAAGGGATACAGGTGAGAGCGCGTTGATCAGCCATTGTCAGGGTGCCTCACAAGATAAAAAAACCTGTAAAGGGATATTACCCTTTCAAAAAGGTGTACAAAGGAAAGGACAACACCCCCAGCACACAAGGCAGGGCGAGAGCTAACAAAGCAGTTCTTTAAAAAGTGCGTTTCGAAGGGGAATATTATCTTCATTTGGCTTTTATGTGATTGTTTGCCGGTTGTGCAGTGTCATGTCTGCTGACATATCCAGGTTAAATGCAACATGAGCAGTTAAACATTCAAGTATGAGAAGTTTCACTGAAACCATGTGCGGGACTGCATAGATTTGATTTGGTTCCAGTTCTGTCTTTTTAGTTTCTGTATCACAGGTGCTGGACCCGGGCACCGGCAAGCTTTTTGTGAACTGGCCCACATTTGTACCTGTTTAAAAGTTGCCCTAATCAGACCTAGGAAATAATTTACTGTAACTAATGATAATTTTCATTAGCGAATAATCTCAAGAGTATTTCCTCAACGGATTATTTCATTCATGAAATACTAGTAAAATAAATTCTCCAGGCCCACAGTGATGTCTTCAAATTGCTTGTTATGTTCGATCAATGGTCTGAAATCTAAAGATAGTCAATTTGCCGTGACATATGACAAATAAAGGCAAAGAAATCCTCACATTTAATAAGCTGGAACCAGATAACATTTGGCCTTTTACCTTGAAAAATGACTGAAGCTGATTATTTTTTTTAACGACTGCAACTACGGAGAACTCAGGATGGTTGATGGCAACTCTCATATCACAGCAAACATGGCTGCTAAAAACAAACATAGGGAATGTATTCGTCAGATTGTATCCACGGAGACAAAGTAGTCTTTACGCCGTCAGCATCTTTTTTTAAAATTGAGTTGAATCCTCAATTTTTTTTTTTTTATTTGCTGCTGGTTTTTTCATTTCCCTGTTCTCAATTTCTCGAGGATCAGCAGTGCACAAGTTGACTTTAAGGACAACTGAATTACATTTTCCATCCAGTCATACCTCAGAGCTCTCCTTGCTGCTCACTGTCAGCTTAGTTTTACACAATGATGTTATCTTGAACTTATGACGGGTTCCTCCTTGGTGGAAACACCAGAGTGGTTTGAGATTCGGTTCAGCAACCAGCTCAAGCACAGACACGCTGTTGTTGTGAAAAGCCCCTATTATGACCGTGACTGTTCGGAGTTTCTTACTGTTACCTTGGAGGCATAGTGTATTCGTCGCAAATTAGCTACATATTCCAGCTGAAGTTTTAAGACTGGTAGGGCCAACTGTTGTATGCCTCAGGTTGGCGTGTGTGCGTGTGTGCATGTGTGTGTACTGCATATCTGCTCTCACATCTCTGTCATGTTCACGTATCTGTACCTCTGCCAATCTCACAGAAGCCATTCTTTTCACCAGGAGATTTCAATTGTCACAAGTTGCGAGTGTTGTAAAGGCCATAAAAAAGCAAAACAAAGAATGAAATGAACAACAGGAAACAAATGTGCAGCAATAGAGAGAGAGTGGGAGAAAGTACAATCAATAGGAGCTGGCTCCTGATCATGCAGGGCGGGGGGAGAAAGAAGGAAGAGGTGGAAGCTAAAAGACAGAAGGTGGCGACAGGTCAGAGAAACAGTCTTCCTCCCCTCTGAGGCCAATGCAGGCGAGCTGATGAAAGGAGAAGAGGGATTGTAGGAACACGTAACAGCAAGTTGGACAGCACAGGTGTCCTTTAGTATGAAGCTCAAGTTTGCATCAGGCAGTGTAAAAACTACAGTGATAGACCAACAGGTTTCTCTAGGAAAACAAACTGTGGTACATCCAGGCTGCTGTTGACACTAGTTGTTTATATAACACTTACAGCAAAGGCAGTTTAGTTTTAATGTTAGTCTGTGTTAGACCCACTCTGACTCGACATCCTTCCTCTCTGAAAGGCCATTCAAATCCATTGTGAATGAGTCACTTTCGTACCACTCCTCGTTGCCTAAAGATGGGCTACGGATAGTGTGTTTATGTTTGTGTCAGCTTGACATATTGTCGCTTCAGGGTGGGATCTTTTTCTGGTGATGTCACATGTACTGCCTTGTGTGAAACCACCCAACCCCCCCCCTTCCCCTAGGCTTGGCCCCAACAACCTTCTGAGGGGAGCGTCTTACCACACGAGGGAAAAGTGCAGTGGCGGTAATGTTTTATTTGAATATGATTCACTTCATTTCGAGTGAGCACAGTTACTTTAGCAGTTGTGCTCCCAGTACTGTTGTCAGTTTTACTTTAATAACACAATTTTATATTGGTTTTAAAAATCTGTGGTGGTATTTCCGCTTGATTGAGGTGTGTATAGCAGAGAGAGATGTCAAAGTAAGAGGAAGTGGTGACATGAAACAGCTTTTATCCGCCTGTGGTGTTTCAGCTACGCTTTATCTTTGAATGCTGCTTCTTGGGGTCTGTGTCTTTTTTTGATAGTGATATAGATGGAATATTCACTTAATAGAAGAAGCAAGCGATCTGTAAATCAGTTTGGGGTTAAATTGATTGACTTCAGATTGTGGTGTGCTATTTTTTTTAAATAGAGATAAAGGCGCACATATTCAGAGTCTCTGCTGGAAACCACACAGTGTTGCACTCTGAAAAGTGAAATTAATTGTGTCAGGAATAAACAAGGGAGAACTAGAGAGAAGTTTAAACCCTGGCTCGTTTCTAACCACCACAAAGCTGGCCGATTGTGGTGGGAAGTAAGTGTTAATGTCGGATTGTCTGAAAGTTACAGAAATTGTTGGACAAAGCCCCTCTAATGTAACGTCTGAAAGGTATTGGCCCATCCAACAAGTGCTTCTGAAGACACATACTGGCAACTCAAAGGTTCCCTGTTAAGTGTCAGACCTCTAGTAGCGCTGTTCAGCTGTTTTTAAGATAAGATACACCTATATTGATCCCACAATTGAGAAATTCCAGTGTTACAGCAGTCAAGGGGAAAGAGTCAGATTAAAGATTTCAATATTTAAAAACTTAAAAAACTGGGCATGCAAAAAAAGGTAAAAAAATACAAGAAACAGCAATAAATAATAATAATAATAATAATTTTCTACAGGGGTCTTGCATTTGTTTCTTGTGCATGCACACAAGGACGCACATGCAATGCCACTGGCAAGAAATGCAGCCCTACCGCACTGTTTCAATAATCAACAAGTGTTGGTAACATGCCAAGATATGTGCATGCATTAGCAAAGACAGAAAAGAAACCAGTAAACGTAGGTTCTATCTGTGCTATTTCAGCTGCTGTAACATGTGAGTTTCCCCAGTGTGGGATCAATAAAGTTTTATCTTATCTTATCTTATCTTATCTTATCTTATCTTATCTTAAGCAGTGTTGGACTGAAAATACTTTGGCTTTGCAAATTTGTTTTGAAGAGGGAAAGGCAACTGGCACACTTGTTAAAGCTCAAGGATGGACACATTGCAATGTTTTGTTAACTAGTTTTCTTTGTTTACAAGAAAACTCCACCGAGCCCCTTTAAGTAGTTTTTGCTCCAGTGGCATCTCCACCACTGAGGTGCCCTTGAGCAAGCACTGTAGTGACACACCACTCAAAACCCTGATGCTCCACTTCCTTTAAGCAAAACAGAGACTTATGACTAAGTTGTTTGATAGAGGTTTCATTGAAGATTCAGGGAAGTGAACACATAACTTAACTGCTGTTATCAATTAATATTTACCTAGGTGCCTTCAGTATGTACTTTTCACTATTATAATCTAAGAATCCATCAGTACAGCTGACCACAGCCTAATTTACATGATGGATTAAACTACAGACTTTTTACAACCACTTTTCAAGCCCTCAGAAGGTAAGCGTTGCATACTCAGTCACTGCAGTTGGCCTAGTGTCTTTGGGCAGGTTTGTACAGTCCACAGTCCGTACGCTAAAAGTGCAAGTGTTATCAGTGCTTAATTTAGACATTGGCCAAATATATTATTGTTCTTTGACAGTTGGGTTATAGTTACATAACAGACGAGCCTTTCAGCGTGAAACACATGGTGGGCCATGATACCATCATGCACCACTGTTGAGGACTGTCCACAACTGACTCGACCATTTCCACAATGACAGCAAAGCACGTGTGGATGTCAAGAAGTCAAAACCAGTAGAGTTCCTAGTAGGCTTTGAGATTAGCACGTGTGCGCTGTAAAACATGGACACACACACTTACACAGAGTGGGAGGGGGCTTGTAGTTAGCACACATCTAAAGTGTGCAGGGAATTTTCCAGCAGTCAGATTTACATGATTATAGAAGAAGTGAATGCAGTGTTGGAGAATAAAAGAAAAGTAAACCTTTTTGAATCCAGCTCTCTGCATCAAGAGCTTCTTCCTGTTTATTAATCTACGGGCACAAGTGGCTGCCTGATTTATCAGTTCAGTACGTGTGAACTCCGCGTGGTTTATGAGCAGTGTTAAGATTCAAAGTTCAGCTGTTTAAAGCTATGTCACTTTAAAACCCCTCCAAGACTTTGGTGCTTTTATCTTCTCTGCGCGTGCATGCGTGCAGTGCTGAGTACGTGTGCCTCGTCTCTTTTCGTGGTCACATAAAACAAAAGGCCACTTCCCTCAGCACCTTATGCATCCTCAAAAGAATGATGTCAGCCCTTTAAAGCAGGCCTACAATAAGTAAACAAATGACAATAGTACTCCTCCTGCTCAGTAAGTACACACCTCAACACTGGAAAAACAATCCTCCTGTGTTGTCTTTCCCTCGTGCTGTCATATTTACTGAAGCTCTGAAACGTAACAAAAGGCCTTCAAGGTCAGAATCCTTTGTTTAGGGAGTTGCTTCGATGTTTTCTTTTATCTCGGATCAAAATTCACAACATCATAAGGCTTAAGCATTTCCAGACTTTCCTATGTTTCTGTAGTTCTCTGCCCTCAAACAATATAGCCATGAAGATTTCCATCTGCTTTGCTTCTGGCAGAAACATTTGTATGAAGGCCTGCTTCATGGTCGTCAGGTGTCGGTTAACCTCCGCACACAAAGATTTGCTTGGGAGAAATATGTATTTTCCACAATCTCATGTTATTGCAGGATCTATGTGTTCCTGCAGGGTCAGGTTACAGCCATTGAGAAGTGAGTCAGTGTATGTTTGCCAGATACTTGTTATTTCTCCATGTCCAGGTATTTGCTTGGATAAAAGAACAATAACATCATTCCAGCACCAAAATGGACATGCATATTCTCTTCTAACAAAATACAAAGCACATCTTATTTTGAAATAGCACCCTTATGTTCAGGATTTCTGGGGAGGCCGCAACATTCAGACACCTGGGTAAATACAGGTTAGTGCGTTAGTTTCAGGATTAGTTTGTTTCCCCTTTAGCCAGTGCAGTCGAGTGAGATTATTTCTTCACCAAGCCTGCTGTAAGCTGATTCATAGACCAAAGGTCCTCAGCACACAGCTGACTCAGTGACAGCTAATCTCTGATCTGTCTCAAGTGATGCAAGTGCTCTTTGTCTCTGTTTCTCTTTTTTATTTCCACTAAATACTGCCCTCCTTTGCACTCTTCACACTACGTTAAGGTACACAGCTGGGTTGTCACGTAGCTGAGCTGTTGCAACGAGGACTCTCCAGCTGTGTTGTTTGCATGCTATCCATATGTTTGTTTTCACACTTGCTCTGTATGTTAGGTCCGAACCCTGGGGTTATTGGGTCAAACTGTTCTCCAGACCTCAGCAGGAATAAATCTGATGCCAGGTGTTGTCAGAGTCGTAGACGACCCAGCTTATAGCCCATTTATCTGGCCCTGTTTTGCTGGCCTAAATGAACAGGCCTCTGAGCCGAGCTGACTGATGTGCAGTTTGTTGTCCTGCCAACCAGCCATCCAGCCAGTGTATTTAGCTGCTATTGGCCTTAGCTGAGCTGGCTGTGCCGGGGCCTGACGGCTGGCTGATTGCCCTCTTTACAGGGGTGGGGCTGTCTCAGTGCTCGGTGCTGACCTTCACTCTGATTTATGAGTTCCTTCTTGCAGTCTGTTTCCCCCTCCCATCCTCCCTCTCATATCCATGCAGTAGATCAGGACTTGCCTCCAGCTGTACCTCACACTCCCCCGAACACAAGCAGGGCCACCCTTGTGTCCACCAACGACATCGCGGTCTATAAACAAACGCATGATATGCAGCAGATGTGTGAGTTCCTGTCCTTGTGAATGCTAAACTTTGGCTGTTGCCTGAAGCCTGGATGAGAAACGAACACTATAGAAAACAAAGTTAAGCTAAAACGAAAAGGCAAGAACTGGTAGGATAGCATTTATCTGCTGTAGCTACAGTTTAAAGTGGTAAAGTAACCTGAATTACACGGTCAGTTGGCATGGCCACTCCATCAAACTATATAAATTAAGATTTATCTGTTTGGCCCTGTCTGTTCTCGTTATCAAATGAATGATTAATCACTGCCTCTGTTTTCTTTTCTCTTCCCATCCATCACTTTCTCTCCCTTCAGTGCACCTTGGATCTGTTTACACACCGCTGTCCAACAATAGTGGTTTTAAACCCATTCATGAGGGTAGTTCAAAAGCACCATTGCATGCAGTCCTTGTGTTCATTTACACTTTCACAGTGGAGAAGCAGGTCATGTATAAAAGAACTAATGCCAGTGATGTATGACAAGATTTCCCTGAAGTGAGGATCAAAGAGGGGAAACCCACTGGTTGACTGAGTCCTCACGCTGCTGCTGTTATTGTTGTAAAAGCTTTAGAATGATGTGAATAATTCATTTAATGTTTCATGTCTGTGAAATGGAGCTTAAGTGGTTTCATCTGTGATTTTCAGTAGTTCGGACAATCTGTGCGTCATGCTGTTCTATTATTCAGAGTATACAAACTAGCTTCCAGGTCTGACCAGGCATCCGGTCCATGACTACACCCAGTAGAGTTGTATAAGAAGATATCACTGTATTCTGGTTCACAGCATTTTATTGTTCCTTTAACAGGGGCGCAGTGTGTGGAGGAAGAGCTGATGAGGTGAAGACAGCCAAAGGAGGCCACTGTGGTTCACCTGCTGTCTATTGGTCCTGATTCTGAGTGACCCTGCTGCCTACTTTCTCCCTCTATCACTTCAGGAGGAGGCTGGGCTCCCTCTGGGTGCAAGAAACACCATGTGCCAAAACTGGAGAGGACTTACCACTGCCCCATAGACCACCAAACCTCTTGTGAACCTTCCTCTCTAGCTTGAGGACGCTCCTAAACCTCCGCATTGCCCACTGGCCATGATGAAAAAGGTGGCAGCATGGTCAGCAGAGGACGTCTCTGACTGGCTGAGCAAAGAGGGGATGCCGGAGTACATTGATGCCCTCCGTCAGACGGACGGTGCTGCTCTGCTCAGGATCAATGAGACAGATTTCCAGATACCTCCCCTCTCACTGGTGTCGTCTGATGGCGGGCAGCAGCTGCTGGAGCGACTTGAGACGCTGCGAATAGAGACTCATATCGAGGCTCACAAAAACGGGCATGCAAACGGGCATGCTGGTGGACTACCTAATGGAACTACCAAGCCTCAGAGGAATGGCACATTGGGGATGAAGGACTTCAGGATGGAGATGGTCCACATCCCCATCCCTACAATAGAAACGCGCTCCTCGTTCCCTGCTGAGTGGGGAAAGACAGGCATAGCGTTCGTCTATGCTGTGGTGTGCTTTGTTACTACAACGGTTGTCATCTCAGTGGTCCATGAGAGAGTACCTCCAAAGGAGCACACCCCACCGCTGCCTGATAAGTTCTTCGACCTGTTTGACAGGGTGGAGTGGGCCTTCTCCATCTGTGAGATTAATGGCATGCTGCTGGTGGGACTCTGGCTGATACAGTGGATTCTACTCAAGCACAGGTACACTCTAGTTTAGTCAGCCCAAATATTTTTTAGATAGAATCTGAAATGCAGCTAAATGAAAATGTCATATGATTCATTTTCCCTGTCATTTTTTTTTTTTTCAGGTCAATTATAGGCAGGCGGTTCTTTTTCATTGTGGGCACACTTTATCTGTACCGGTGTATTACAATGTACATCACCACTCTGCCTGTTCCCGGGATGCACTTCAAATGCTCTCCAAAGGTATTATATACACACACAAACACACACACACTTTTATTTCTCTCGCCATTGTAGTTTGGTTGAGCATAAAAGGCTTCTTTCTTACTTAACTGCTGTCGGGACAAGCGTGCTGAATGGGCGAATTCAGCAAAAAATTACATCTCATTTGTGAGCTGAAAGCTTCTGAGTACTCTCCACTGACCACTGATTGTAAGATATGTGCATGTCCATTTTTTGTGAGCGAGAGCTTCGAGTGGTTGCTTCACTTTTCTGTAGTTCCTATCAATGTAATATTACAAATTCTCTTCTAGAAATGCAGTTTCATATTCTTTTATGTAAATCTATTGTGGGCAGCATTTCGGTTGGGTTGCTGGATCATGCAGTCCCTCCAGGATGTTGTGATGGCAACAACAAAATTCAGCCAAACCCCTTGAATTCTGTGCGACATTGCAATTTTGTCCAATCACCACAACTTTACAGCAAATTTGACTATTTAAAACAGATCTCATTTCATTGTGGAGCTGCATGCAGCTCATTGATTCGCTCAGCCCCTCACTCTCTGTTTTTATCAAGAGACTGCAGGGCTGAAGCTCTGTGCCTGGGACAAAGTCAAACACACACAGTGAGAGGGCTAACTGTTACCATCACACGGCTAACATACCCAAACGGTTTAACAACAGAGTTGAGCTGTTTTGGTGTCAGTGTGAGATTAATGGCTCGAGGTTGGATGTTGACCGCTGCTGCAAGGCTTCAGCTGAAGCGGCAGATTATGAAGAGTAGGGATGAGAGATGAGATGGTGTTGTGCTGCTAGAATACAGAATACCAGCAGTACGGATGGATACACACTCAAAAAAAAAAAACAGTGGTGAAAAAACCTTATGGTTATGGATGTTACCCCAGTTCTTTGACTAGCATGGGTGTGTGTCTCACCAGACCACACTCATTGCTTTGGAAGTGAGGAAGTGTTCTGAAAGACAACTGATGCTATGTCACTCTTGTGTATATATAAAGGAGGAGGGTCTAGACATAGGCGTCACCAGTGTCAGCCAGTTAGGACTTGCATAGTGTTATTTGAGCTTTTGATGAGGTCATGCGGGAGGCGTTCCCCACATTGAGACACAAACGGATGCTATGAGAGAGAACTTCAAAGAGCAATGGTTCTCAACTAGAGGTCCTTAAGGGACTTTCAGGGATGTCCCCTAAAAAACCCAGTCTACACAGTTTACTTTTACTATTTACTCATCTCTATAGAAGTGAGCCTAATGTGAGTCATAAGAGTGACTATTCTGCCCAAAAGTTTCACTTCGTCCACTGTTACCTCTCTGTCATTGAAAACCAGAATTCTGATCTTAATCAAACCGAAACCGTTTAGTTGGAAGTCCCGAGAGCGAAGTCTTGTCAAAGTGGGGTCTGTGATCAAATGCTTGTCAATTTAGGGGTCCTTTAAACGAAATAGGTCAAGAGCCAGTCAGGTTAGGCAAAATGGCAGTAACTGGAAATGCACTTTTAAATTTCTGCTATTTTTAATTTCAAAAATACTACTACTAATATTTCAAAGGACGAATGTTCTTTTTAGCTACTTAATTTATCTGATGGCTAAATAGTTATTTGAAAAGCCAATTTTTGTAGCCAGTTTTCTAAACTGTAATTTTGCTTTTGATACTTTGAGTGCCAGTACATGTGTCCTTTACTCTGCACACTTTGAATACAGTTATTTAACTTTCAGTCTTACTGAGATGATCACCTCATCCCACTTTTACATCTAATGTATGTTTTTTAACAGGAAGCACTTTGTCTCAGTCATTATACTTAATTTATTATTAATAATCTACGGGTTGTGTCATGACTAGATGTGTTTCTTTCAGCTTCTCGGGAACTGGGAGGCACAGATGAGGAGAATAATGAAGATGATCGCCGGTGGGGGCCTCTCCATTACAGGTTCCCACACCATGTGTGGAGATTACTTGTATAGTGGCCACACAGTCATGTTGACGCTAACGTACCTCTTCATCAAGGAATGTAAGTACCTCTGTGTCTTTAATATGGTTTATGTAAGAATTTACTATAAAGCCACATAAGAAGCTCATTCAGTGTGACAACCTCATCTGCTATAATCTAGTGCACACTTCCCTCTGAAGGTCAGATTAGAAGTCACAAGAAAGATGAATTTATCAGAAGTGGCGACTGTGCTTTTGAAGGTCAAGAGCAAGCAGGTCGGCGCTTATGGTTACAACATATGCTCAATTTCATAACTGTTTGAGGTACACACACACACTACACTTTTCAGTGCCATCTGTATCTCCCTGATAAAGCCCAGTACAGCTTGGCTTTCACAGAACTTCTCTAAATCGTATCAGGAAATGTAGACAGAAAGGAAATGTTGCAGCGCTCTCCTCTTGCATGTCTGTTAACATGTTAGTATCAGCGTGTTAAGACATTGCTCTGTTACATAACCACATTTTCTGTTCCTCAGCAGGCATTTCCGTTATCTAACGTTCCTGGTTTGCACACCCACTTGGTTTACCACAGAGCACAAGAGTCAGAAGTCAGTTGCTTCTTAACGGCAGGGTCAAGTTGTAGACTTTATTACATTTCTCATGCTTTGAGTAAACAGTTGTTCCCTCTGCTACATCACATGGTGCTGCGCTGCTTTGCCACCACATCAGTGACATCTAGTGGTGAAAGTTGGTTAACAGTTCTGGTGCCACAGTGCCCAGTCTGTACCTCTGAGGCCAGATGATTTTCCAGCAACTACAGCGGCCCTAATGGCCCATTTAGATGTTAAAGAGAATTCATCCTCTTCTCTAGTAGATACTGTTAGGTTTGATCTGTGTCTCTTGTGTATTAACACTGCTCTTTTTTTATATTTGATTGGCAGATTCACCGAAGCGGTTCTGGTGGTACCACTGGTTTTGCTGGACCTTGAGCGCTGTAGGGATTTTCTGCATCCTTCTGGCCCATGACCACTATACTGTGGACGTGGTGGTTGCATATTTTATCACTACACGCCTCTTTTGGTGGTACCATACCATGGCCAACCAGCAGGTGAGTGCAACACGCAGCACAAGCACAACAATTTTACTAAAGTTGTAGTCAAGTGAGTAAAGTAAATCAGAACTTGGAGCAGAAGGTAAGCTGTATTTTAGTAGCATGTACATGTTGAGTATGTACACAAAGAGGAGGGTCTAGGGGAGAGAATTTGCCATCTGAATGTGAGTTTGTGTTCTCAGCTGCTTGCAGAGCCATTGCAGTGTACAGTTGTATGGATTGTTAATCATCTACACATTTTATTGTCGCTCAAGATGCAAGAGACTTTCTCCTACTTTTATACTGAAGCAGCTTTTGTTTTAAATGAAAAGCTCAACATTGTGGAAAATTTGTTCCTCTTTGTTGCCGAGAGCTATCTGAGAAGATCGATACCAGTCATATCTCTAGGCTTATAATGCAGCTACAGTCAGCAGCCGATTAGCTTAGCTTAGTTTAAAGACTCGACATAGTGTGGCACTTAACATCCCTGTGGTTTTCAACATTCGTCTTTTGTACTGAATGAACAATTGAGATATGATGTGTTAATTGCTGGCTGGATTTTTGGACAGAGCTGAGTTAGTTGTTTCCCCTTGTTTCCAGTGTTTTTGCTACTGTAAGCTAACTGGCTGCAGGATGTCACTTCATGCTTAGCGTACAGTCATAAGAGTGGTATCAGTCTTCTCATCTACGTGTTGAAAGAGCACAAATAATTATTATGCACTGTATATGTATTAGTGATCTGAAAATGTCCTGTATTATCTATTTTAGCATTAATATGATGAAGTGTCTTTGGTTTTCAGGTATATAATTCACTGAATTAGCCAAATAAACATTATGTCTGGTTATTTTAGCTTTGAATTATTTCTCAACATTGCATCTGGTTCCCGCTCATCCACCACTGTCTGCTTTTGTATCTATATATAAAAGAGTCCACGTGAGAGATTTTAGGAACAGAAAGTGCAGCTGACTCAATGTAATGCTGTATTCACGTGCTCCTTGAATGGTCCTGTTTCTTAAGTTGAGAAGTCCTTTTTCTGACTTCAACATGTTCATGAGCTTGAAGTTGTAACGTGGAAACAGCATGGTCACTACATAGAGGATTTAATTGCGCAGACTGAGAGTATTTAAACAGTTTGTTGATAACAGTTTGAAGCTTTATATTACAAAGTGATTTTGTCCAACACTTGCTGCCACACCAGAACATCCTTTAAAACTACTAAAATATTGCTTTACCTGATTAATGCTGATAAAGAACTTAATTCAGTCATTCACTTTCCTAACTGCTTATCCTGTTAGGGATCACGTTAGGCGAGAGGCGGGGTACACCCTGGACAGGTCACCAGACTATCACAGGGCTGACACACAGAGACAGACAACCATTCACACTGACATTCACACCTACTGGCAATTTAGAGTCACCATTAACCTGCATGTCTTTGGACTGTGGGAGGAAGCCGTAGTACCCCCCACACTTTAATAAGTAATTCAGGTCACTCTACACATACAGCAACTAAAAGTTACAACCTAAAACCATATTACAAATCACATGTTAGCAAAAAATTACATGCAATAATAAAAACCAAATCGTGCACCAACATTTTTGCCAACTTTCCAATTGCTGTTTTGACTTGAGGAGGCGTTAACGTGAATTTTCCCAGTTAGGAACTAATTGTTACGATTATTCTGACGTCACATGAATGCAGCGTGAAATGACAGTCCCTGAAAATGTTCTAGAAATATGCTCAAATTTAACTTATAAGGAATGTTGTGTTTAACGACCACACTGACAGTATTTGTGTCTGTTTTGTGTTTTGTTTCAGTCGCTAAAGGAGACGTCACAGAGTAACCCGTTCTCGCGGGTGTGGTGGTACAGACTGTTCCAATACTTTGAAGAAAACGTCAACGGCACGGTCCCTCGTAACTACCAGCTGCCGTTGTCACTGCGGTCGTTGCAATGGAACCGCGGTGTGAAGTACAGCAAACTGGACATCCAGTGACCCTTATCATGTCGAAGCAGGAGAGGACTATGACTTCCATAAGTGCTGTTTATACCCATGGAAGATGGCACTGTTAAATGTAGCGCTGTCATTTCACCTCTAGTAACAGACACATCTCTGTCCAAATGGGTAGCACTGTGACCCACCTAGTATTTTTTTTTTCTTTGTGTATATACGTATATATATATATGTATTATTTTTGTTTTCTCTCGTCCTCTTTCTCTTCTGGTAGTATTTGCCAACACAGAGCACTAATTTATATTTGTTTTGTGTCTTTTCCTCTTCGTGGGCCACACAACAGTTTATGAAGCATTTCCACAAACTTCTAAAACTCAAAGATTTTTGGCCTAAAGGACTCAAATACTTTTTTTCCCTCTCTGCACAAAACCATAGTTAACGTCTTCATGTTCTTACAAGACTTTTAGTGCAAATGGTGTCAATCAAATGCTCATTTGATAACCAAAATGCCATAAGCATTTTTTTTCCCTTTTTTTTTTGATATAGCAAATTACTTTTTGTAAACTGTCCTTGCTAAAATGAGTAAAAGGTGCAAAAAATAATTTTTTTAAGTATGTCAAACTTTATTTTTCAAAAACAAATGATGTCCAACAAAAAAAGATTTTTAGATTTTTACCTTTTTCAAGATGGATAACTGAGAGCATAAGAATCTAATGTGGTATAACGATATTCCAGTGCCTTTCTTAGCTTGATTGTAAAACAGTTCAAGTACTATGTGTCTTGTGTCTCTCTGCCGCGGGCTGCGACCACGCCACGGTGCGAGGTGGTACTTAGTTAACAGTCTTCGTTCCCATGAATGTAAAAACAACTACGCCAGCCTTACCAGAGAATTGGTTTTCCCAAAATTCAGTGCAGTGAGTGAAATGTCCCGTTTATTTATTGACGCTTTACGATGTCAGTCTGTGCTTAGTTGGTTGGCGCTGTTTTAACAGAAAATAATGACTGTTAATTGTATTTTTTTTTTTATGTCGGTAACATTTCAGTCTTTAACCAACACCAGCCATGTTCAGAGCCTGATCACTGATGCTCGGTTATCTGCTAGTATTACTTTTCCACCACAACATTACCTGCGAAACACCACTGCCTGATCGGACACTGGAGAAGACATGTCTCTGAGGTGCAGAGTTAAGTTACTCTGGACCTGGGCGTGTCTTCTGCAGACAACAAGCCCCTCTCTTGTTCCCCACATCGAGTCCCATTTTGAAATCAGACTTTCCCTCAGCGCTGTCTGGTCTTGTAACCTCTCCGGCGGTGACGAGACGCAGAGAAAACGGAAGCTTCAGGTAAAGTTTCTGATCATATCCGTAATGAATTTGTGCTTCTGTGTGGCTCCTCTCACTAAATCAAGCTGCTACCTTCCAGTTTTTAGACAGTGTATCTTCCACATTGCCTCCTTAAGTGCAACGCCAAAACTAGGAGTAGCAAACTCAACGTGGAGCTCGTGTGTGGGGAAGAAGCTGAAGCACGATGAGTAGAACTGGTGATACATTCGACCATGTGTGTGCAGGTTAACGTTGATTTCCATGAATGTGAAACGCGTCCTTATTGATAATCCTAATTATGTTTTGTTTTTTTGCTCTTTGTAACTGCGACTGAACTGTAAAGAATAAGTATTGCACAAGTTCGTCTATAGGGAAAGATTTAACTCGTTTTGTGAAACTTTGATTTCAAATTAAACTGATTAGTTACGATGAAGAGAAACTGCACTAAACTTTAGATTATATAAATCCCAAATACATAATAATGTGATTCATTTCTTTAAAGGAGGGACTCATGGAGCTAATCTCGTTCAATGCCAACAAGAGTCTTAATGCTTGAGACAAACGACCCTCCTCTCTGTAGCATCGTCTAATCATTTCACTTTAACAGAGAACGGTTTTTCAGTTTTTAAAGAGCACAGCAGGTTCCTCTCATTCAGCTGTATTTTGATTACAGATTATGCTTGAAGTTACGGTCCAAACACGGCTCTCTGATGTGCGAGGGCTCTGATAAGGATGAAGGTTGGAGTTAATGTCTGTCTTCTAGTTTGCCAATCAAGTTTTTTTTTTCTTTCTGTCCTCCTGTATGTTTATCTGTAAACTTCTCACCCATGTCGTCCTTTTTTTTGTGCGGATGTTTGTAAGATATGATAAAGAATTCTACTTGGGACGCTTTTGAATAAAAATGTTTTACTATAATGTATTTAATTCACTGTCGGCCTCCTTCTTTCTGCCACAGAAGATCACGTTCTCATTGTGTCGACTTATTGTGCCAAAGGATGACGTCATGGCAGACCCGCTAACATCCAGCAGATGGACACATTGAGTTGTAAAAATAAGACCAGTACAGTGAGGGCTGGTCTCCCCCTCCTGAATGTGTTTTTGTATCTAGTTTGTATTTGTGCACTCCACCTACTGCAAGTATGTCTGACACAGTTAGTTCCTCCATTAATTTGACTCACTCTGGGCCTCTTGTTAATCCTTCAGACATGTTTCGCTCATGTTTCATGCTTCACTCTCCCTGTACACTCTCAGTCAGCTTAGCATGAGGGGTTTGGATGAACACACACTTACACTTATGCTTTCTAGTCCTGTGTAGCAATGGGTAGATTATGAGACAATGGCCTCTGGGCACAGATATGCAAAGCTCTCCACCACCCTACATTGAAGCAAGACACAGATTTTATAGTGGTTTGGTTTTGTAGTCATTTTGTGTCTCTTTATGGTTATTTTGTGTCTTTTTTTTTTTGGTCTTTTTGGGTTGCTTTATAGTCATTGTGTCTATCCTTATAAATGTTTTGTGTCTTTTTCTAATTATTTGGGTCTATGAGGTAATTTGTGTCTTTTTTTGTTGTTTTGTGTCTTTAAAATCGTCTTGTGTCTTTTTTTGTTGTTTTGTGTCTTTAAAATCGTCTGGGTCTCTATTAGGTGATTTTGTGTCGTATTGAGGAAATTTTGTGTCTTTTTGGTTGTTTTCTGTCACTGTATTTTGTCTCCTTGTGGTTGTAATTTTGTGTCTTTTTTTGGTCCTTTTGTGTCAATTTGTAGTCATTTTGTGTCTCCTTGTGGTTGTTTGGTTCCTTATGAGGTAAATTTATATCCTTTTTGGGTGATTTGTGTCTCTGGGATAATTTTGTGTCTTTTTAGGTCGAGTCTGTCAATTGGTAGTCATTTTGTGTCTCCTTGTGATTGTTTTGTGTTTCTTTGTAGTTGTTTGGGTCTCTATGTGGTCATTTTGTGTATTTTTTTTGTTTTTTTTGTGTTGCTTTAAGGTAATTTTGTATCTTTTTGATGGTTTGTGTGTCATTTTGTGTCTCCTTGTAGTTTTGAGTCTATTCATAGTCATTTGGGTCTCTTTTAGGTGATTTAGTGTCATATTGGGGTGTAATTTTCTGTCTTCATTGGTTGTTTGGTAGTCATTTTGTGTCTCCTTGTACTGTCTTTTTTGGTTGTGTGTCACTTTGTTCTGTCTACTTGTGGTTGTTTTCTGCCCTTTTGTAGTCGCTTGGTTCTCTTTGAGGTCATTTTGTATCCTTTTAGGTTGGTATGTGTCTCCTTGCAGTTGTCTTGAGTCTTCTTGTTGTAGTTGGGTCTCTTAGGTGATTTTGTATCATATTGAGATTATTTTTTTGTCTTCATTGGTTGTTTTGTGTCTCTTTGGGGTAATTTTGTGTCTTTTTTGGTCATATTGTGTTGATTTTAGGCCATTTTTTGTTGTTAAGCGTGACTTTGTAGTTGTTCAGGTAATTTTGTGTCATTTTTTGGTTGCTTTGTGTTGCTTTAAGGTAATTTTGTATCTTTTTGGTTGTTTCTGTCTCTTTCATTAGTTATTTTGTGTCTCCTTGTTGTTCTGAGTCTATTCTTAGTCATTTGAGTCTCTTTTAGGTGATTTTGTGTCGTATCGAGGTAATTTTCTGTCTCCATTGGTCGTTTTGTGTCACTTTGTAGTCATTTTGTGTTTCCTTGTGGGGTCATTTTGTATCCCTTTTGGTTGTCTTTTTGTATTTGTAGTTGTGTCTCTTTTAGATGATTTTGTATCATATCCAGGTAATTTTGTGTCTTTCTTTGGTCCTTTTGTGTCAATTTGTGATTGTTTTGTATCACTATGTAGTCGTTTGGGTCTTTGAGGTAATTTTGCGTCTTTATGGATGTTTTGTGTCATTTTCACTTGTCTTGTTGTGTCTCCTTGTAGTTGTTTTGAGTCTTTTTGTAGTCATTTGGGTCTCTTTTAGGTGATTTTGTTTTGTATCGAGGTCATTTTCTGTCTTCATTGGTTGTTTTGTGTCTCTTTGTAGTCATCTTGTGGTTCCTTGTGGCTGTTTTGTGTCTCTTTAAGATCATTTAGTGTCTTTTTTGATCATTTTGTCACTATGTGGCCATTTTGTGTCTCCTTGTGGTTGTTTCCTATCCTTTTTAGGCTGTTTGCTGTTCCTTTTCTTTATGTGGTCATTTTGAGTCTCTTTGTGGACAATACATGTTACTTTGAGTGACATTTTACAGGTGAAGGTCAGGAGGGCCCCTGACACTTAAGGCCCCTGAGCCTGTGCATGGTTGGCCTGTTCAGTAATCCATCCATGTATGTAGCTACTATTACAGTCTTTAAAGTCACCACTTAAACTGCCTGAAAATTTGTTTCAAAATCCAAGGTTTGTGCCCTTAACAATGAATATTCATTACCAAGTGAGTAATGAGTAAACTTTAGGAAAAGGCACGGTTGGGCATAATTTAATATTAATTAAACACTCAAAATCTGCCTCATCAGGACTGTGTGGGTGTATTCTGATCAGATTTGATAAGCAAACAACCTCACGTCACATTTTAATTTAAATGCAACTGAATCCTGAGCGGTGCAAGGAGTGAGAAGAGATAACTACACTACAGAAAATATCTTGTGTGAGCCAACCCACACTGCGTAACTTTGTCAGAGAAGTTAGTCTTCATGTCCATCACTGGTGCTAAGAATCTGATTACAAAAATAGGTTTTCTGGGCCTTACGACAGCCAAAATGTAAAGTTAGCTACTGACTTTCACCCAATTTCACTCCAGGAATGAACTTGTGAGTGTACTCTTGGAAGTCGAAAGTAAATGTGTCCAAAAAGTTTATCTTGCAAATTATCAAATGACTGATTCACGCTGTGGAATCTCGCCACAACAGCCTCGAGGGATACGAGAGATCCAAACAAAAGCTAATTAGATCACGACCTCAGGTGCTGATGAATTGTTGCTAGGGGGGGATTTGGAGAGTTTTCTACAGTCCTCGCTAAAAGAGCAAGGGGTCCTCATGATTCCTTGCATGAAAAACGGGGCATACGGTATATTTATCTCGGGCTGGCTCCTTGGCCCGCTGGAGAATTTGCTGGCACCCTGGAGAGATTATGCTGGCCAGCCAAGCATAACTCCCACACACTACTACTGTACACAAATGAGGGAGAGGGAGGGGGGAGCCTGTGCTCTAAACATCGTCTAGTTTCAGCTGACTTCATTAAATAGGCCAGAGTGATGCTCTCAAGATAGTTTTACATGGATGAAAATATTTTAAATATGCAGGTGTGTGCAGAAAACACGCTGTGTTCCTAATTACTGTCACCTTGCATTTGATTTTTAGAGTTTGGAGTGGTGAAATGCTTTGTGTGTCTTTTTAGGTAGTTGCAGTGGTTGGGTATTATTCAAATCCTATTCTGTAAATGATTTTGCAACATGAATAATATGTTCGCATGTTGCGTTGTTGGCGCTGCAGCAGCCTGCTTTCCAATCTGCCCACTCTCTTCGCTCTGCTGTCCATCAATCATCCTCCTGAAGAAGAATATTCCTCCAGCCTGGGCCTCAATATGTGAAAATGCAGACTTTATTTTTACAGTGACACACCAGCATCACAACACAATGTCTCCTGCTACAGAGTAACCTACCCTCCCTCAGGGCCGTGAAGCCAAGACAAACACCGGTCTGATTCATGGGTTCACAAGCAAATTCTATTCTATTCTCAGCAGTGCTGCGGCCTTTCGCCATAATACCATACTTAGTCTGTGAAGATAACGTTGTTGGAGTGCAAATGGCGTTTTGTCTATTAATGGATGGCTCTGAAAGTGGGTGGTATGAGAAAGAGGGACTCGGCTAATAAAACTGCCATGGTGTATACAATCGCACTCAGGACTGTGGTCCTCAGCTCCTCCTGTGCGTGTACCGGTGAAGACACACATGAACTATTAACCGTTAACTATTTCAGTTTGAACATTAATTCATCCACACTTCTCTCTGTGTTTTCAATCATTTCTCTAGTGCTGTGGAGTGTTTTTGTAAAGCGTGTGAATGAGAATGCATATCCTCCTCCTAAATAGGTGATGTTGCATTTGTCCAAGTCAGAATTCTGAACTCAAATTTATTTATGAAGCACATTTAAAAACAACTCACGTTGAACAAAGTGCTACACAAAAGGAGTAAGATGCTAAAAACACATGCACAAGAGGCGACATAGCATTCAGAATATACTTTAACCTGCTATAGCTGATTTTTTTGGCCACTTGGGGGCAGCAGAAAGTTTTACACATCATCAGAATCACCTTATAAGTTGATTCGGCAACTGTTTGCAAACAGTTGCGTTACAACATTATTATTCATGGAGTCATGTCTCCTGCTACCTGATGAATGCAAGGCCAATATTCACTCTCTTTTAGATCTGTTTTTGGTCTCTACCACCTCCTGACGGGGGTGTATGGCTCTGTAGCTGCTAAATGCTCCACTATGTTCACTAGCTAGTCCCTAACTGTTGCTGTGTCTCAAAACGCGTACTTCCGTTAGTACACTTCCATGTAGTATACTATGTGCACTATGTACTTATTGGCGTAGTGCGCGAATTTCGACAGAGTAGTGTTGTCTCAAACCAAACACAGCCATTGTGCACCCACCGGAAATGACGACCGCAAATTAGCTAGTTAGCAAACTAGCATTAGCATTCGCGTTATTGTTTGCGGTACCAAATCATTACAGACTGCTAAATGAACCCAGTAAACATACTGCTGGCTTATAGCCGACAACAGTACAGTGGTGCTTAGTGCAAAAAACACATGTATTTGTACAATGCAGCGACGTTCACAGTCGCACAGTCCTCAGCCGCCATTTCCAGTTTGAAAAGTGGTCCCTCCTCTTCCGCTACGTAGCCAAGATGGCGACCATTGAGGACGAGAAGTGTCCATAGTTCCACACTCAACTTTTTGACCATTTTGAGTGCACCATCCGGGTACTCATGGTGCACTGCATTTTTCCATACTTCTCAATGTGAGCGCACTTATGCACTCAAAATATGAAGTGTAAGTACAGAAGTAGGCGATTTGAGACACAGCATGTGCCTGTTGACTGTTTGGTGCTGAGCAGGTAGTGTGCAGTGGGAATTTGCAGCCTTTTCTCTGAACACAGCTACCTGTTGAGCCCAATACGACACTATGAGAGTGGTGAGAGTGACACAAACAGTAAATTTGTGGTCCAGACATCTAAACAATGAGCAGAAACTCACTACAAAGCTAAATAAAGCCGAGCAGAGGTGCAGATTAAACCCATGGTGAAAATGAATGGACAAATCTTTTCAAACGATTCTTTTTAGAGTCTGGTTGAATCAGGTCAGCGTTGTTGAACATTAAAGTGCTTATGAATCCATTATGTATCATCACATACTGCAGTGATGGCACTAAATGAATGATTCAATCAGGTTCAAGTCGGGACCTCCACCAGTCAAGGCTACTGGTGCATTCACATGCTCCTCGGACGGTTGTTCCTTCAACTTCTGTGCGTTCATGAGCTTTAAGTCGCAATGTGGAAACAACATGAACGCTTAAAGATGATGTGTTGCATTTTATTACTCAGATCATTTACACAACATGATAATGAAGAGTAAAGGAATCAGCTGAGCCATCAAATATGATCGGGAACTCATTTTTCTGATGATTCCAACACCACACAAATGCAGCACAAGGCTGTGGAGGTAACTGGGACGTCTGCTACTTGCCCCTCAAAGAGCGACAGATCAGTGGTCAATGACACTTCTGAAACATCTTATGGAGCTCACATAGACTACCTACATACAAGTGTGATGCTAGGGGTGGGCAATATGGCCCTGAATAATATCACAATAATTCAGGGTATTTTTTTGATAAGGATATTCTTGATGATATGACACATTAGTAAAAAAATATATTTTATGATTAAGTTAAGAAAATAGAACTGCAACAAAATAAGTGATATAGTTTTACAGTTTGCCTTCAAATATTCAGTAAAAATTAAACAAAAATGATCTCATTTCTTTAGTATGTGAACAACAACAGTAACTCAGAGTGAGATTCAGATTCTGTATACAATATTAATAGTTCAACTAAATAAAATCAACCTCAAATTACACATTCAAACAACAACATTTAAAAATCCTAACTGATTGAGTTGGTTTTTTCCACCTGGACCTATCTGCCATTTCTCCTCTAATCATCATGCTACCTGTGACAAGCGCAAGCGTCAAGTAGATTTATATTACCAAAGGTTTATGACAAAATTACTTGATGACACCGACTCCTGTGTGCACATGGGAGGAGAGAGAGAGACGCTGTGCTGCTGCTAGAGGAGCCGCTGAATGAGTTCCCTCTGAGCGGTAACTCGCTAAAAGAGTCTGAGAAGTCTGTAACTGTTCATAAAACATTCAGGACGCCACAGTTTATTCCACACTACTGAAGCTGCTCCTCTTTTTGGAATCACCACAGAGTCTGTAATAATTTCACTTTCGCTTACTTGTTGTTGCCGTGGGTAACAGTATGACGTCAATATGTCAACAAGTCGTAATATTGCGAGTATGACCATCTAAATTTTTCACATGATTTCATAAACATTATACCGGTATTATCGTGAACAAGATGATATAGCCCACCCCTAGACTTTACTATAAATATCCATTTACATGAATCAATTTGAAGGAACCAATACTGCGGAAAGACTTTTTTTGCCCATAGCTGATACAGTGCAGGAATTGTCGACTACTGTTTGTAAAAAGTATCACCAGCGAAAATGAAAGTGAAAGCCAAGCTTGGCATTTTGCCTCGCTATACTTGCAGGTATTTTCTGCACCATGTCTGCTATTTTTGTAGCTTCCTGTTGGACTGCATTCTGCTTACAGTCTGACACCTGGGGCTACCTTTTGACATAGTCTCAGCTTCACCTGTGTGCTCTGCCCAGGAATGTGCCAAACACAGCAAAATAAGAGGGAAGCAAGAAAATACAGACAGAGGGCAGAGTGAAGATAAGTGATGATTAAAAGCGATTATTTTTGAGTCTATACACCGTTTTTTGCATAGTATCTAAGTATACAGCAGCTTTAACATTCTCTGTGTTGTTTTGCCCTACTTTGCTGCAAGCACAGATTTGACGGATGGCAAAAAGGCCAAAATATCAGCATTCAAAAACATCAAGATCAAGTTTTTCTTTCCATTTTATTGCCAACATCTTTTGAAATGCGGTGAGGTCAGGAGAGAAACAACACTTACCTCCAACAACAACACACTTTTCTTTCAAGAGGCCTGATATGATCAAACACTCAGGAACCAGAACGAATTTGGCTGCTGCTTCTGAAGATGGCGACAGTTGTAATGATAATAGTTATTTTCATCACACATGCCACTATCAGTGCTGCCGAGATGTAATGTCCCCAACCAACCCCCCCTCCCCCCACCGCCATCAGGGCTCCACACACATCTCAACAGGCCATGAAATGACCGGAGCTTAAAGAGGCGAGCGTGTCAACCCCTCGTCGCCCGCTAACCACTGAAGTTTATCCTCGCTTCAGAGCTTGCTCATCTCGCCACGCTCTGTCAGTTGGGCCAACACTCCCTCGAGCCTCTGACCACTTGAAATTGTATTGCAGTTTCAGTCCATCTACCACTGGAGAGGTGACTCAGTAACTGGCAGTCATAACAGCCAATATGACAAGGTGGTGATTTTCAGTGGTGGAGGTCATCCCCGGGACATGTCGCGCTCTAAGAAGGGGTGAGGCTTTAAGTCAAACTCCAGCTCAGACTGTGCTCTGAAGTTGGGACACGGTTTGTGACACTGCTTCCTCTACCTTTTATATTCTTACAAGTATTGGAGTGAGTCCCTGTCCGAGCTGGAATCGTCTCTGAGAGCGACATACTGTGTGATGTAACAAGTCAAAAGTCAACTCACGCCAACTGAGGGGCCTTTCTCATGACTGATGGAAACAGTTTCTGTGCCATCTGTCACAGTCCTCGCCACCAGTGCTGGCACAGTAGAGCGAACAAATACGGATGTCCTCAGTCGTCTCACCACTCTACCTGCAAGGCCGATTTTTAATGCATCATCCTTGAACAGACAATCTGATCTCTGGCTGGTTTATTTTTGCTGAGGGATTTTGGGAAACAGGCCATGTTGCCGACACATTCGGGTGAGCAGATGGCAGTCTGATTACTGTCACATCCAGGTTGTCAAAGTCTCATTTAGATGGAGACCACACCGCCGCTGAACTTTGGCTCTACTGAGCACAGTGATGTGGATTTGGTTTGTCCTCCAACGTGCCTTACTTTAAAAAGTAAATTAACATCAGGTTATGTTTGACTGTCCTCTCTAGTTGAAAGTTTCTGACTGCAGCTGCAATCACTGATAGATGTGCTCAGAACAGTGCTTTGCTAACTTGTAACCACACCCAACAGAAACACAAATGTGTTAGCAAGAGACTCAAAATGACAAAAAAGACAGAAAATAACCAAAAAGAGACAAAAACCAACTACAAGAGACTCAAAAATGCTGCTCTCTTGGCAAACGTATGTCCAATATTCACTCTCTTTTAGCTCTGTTTTGGGTCTCCACCATCTACAGAGGGGAAAATTAGCTGGTTAAAGGTTAGCTGTTAGCTTGGTGCTGGATGAGTTTCTTGAGCCTCTTTCTCACTGCACAAAACCTCCAAACAAACCCAGAATCACCTGGGTTTTTTTTTTTTAGTTAATGGGAAAGGTTACAATCGGCATTAAGCTCCAGGTTGGATCAGCTTCCATTGGCGGTAATGGAAGTACAACACCCAGGTGGATGCTACTTTTAGCCCCTTTGCTGGCATGATGTGATGACAAGCCGCGTCAAAATACTGTGCATCTCCGTCCAAGCAGCATACACCCTAAATTTGGTGGGGGAAAAAAGGAGAGCAACTTCCTGCTGTGCTTGGAAATGGCGTTGAGAGTGAATCAAAACAGTAATTTGATCGTTTACCCTTGCAGAGTAAAAGTCAAGCTAAACCCCTTGGTGTTATCTTGGATTCGGACCTTCAGTGGTCACATGAAATCAGTGACAAAATCATCCTTCTACCACCTTAAAAATGTTGCAAGAATCAGAGACTCGATGTCGAAACAGGATCTAGAGAAACTTGTACATGCTTTTGTCTCTAGCAGACTGGGCTACTCACAGGTCCATCTAAAGCCTCCTACAGACTGAGATTTTAGCTATCTTAGAAGTTTAATTCAAGCTACACTGCGACATGGATCCACTAAACTTGGGTATGACATACGTCCATCAACATCAGTGTGCAAGAACAAAACGTCATCAGCGTGCATCATCCATCTACGCCGCTGTAGTGGTAAAACAAGAATGAAAACATGAATCGAGCCCTTACTATAGTGGCATTTATGTGTGTTGAAAAAGTCTAAAGAAGAGGAGAAGGAAAATGTGGACGTGGTCTTGGATGGGGAAAAGAGGCCATCTTGGCACGCTAACTTTGCAACGAGTTTGAAGTGTATAAGCATCTACTAGCACTTAGCATTGTCATGCTGATCAGTGCCTCATTTCATATTGCATTTCTATTGGTTGGTTAGTAGATGTAGGTTGTAACAGCAGTCCCACAGTGAGATGGTCATCCCAAATTTCTGACACTTATCCCAGGCTGTCTTTGATCGCCGTCTTTTGTAGAAGACCGTGAAAACAAACAACCATCCTTAAACCTCTCTGAACCACCATTTCAGAGCCACGACCAAAGATATCGCCACATTTCTTTCACGTTGGTCATCTATTATCTGGGACAGCCCAAAATCACACAGTATATACCGGGCTTTAGACAGCTTCAGCTGATCCAGAATCTAGCTGCCGGGTTTGTAACAAGAACCGGACAGGCTCAGCACATGACCCCAGTTCTCAGATCACAACATCGGCTACTAGTTTCTCACAGAATCAACTTCAAAATTATATTTCTTGTCTATAAATAATGGAACGGTTTAGGTCCAAGACACTTGGCAGATCTCCTGACCCAGTGCAACCCTGGCAGACCTCTCAGGTCGGCTGGGTAGTCATACTGGTTGTTCCCAGAGTCAAAACGAAACATGGTGATGCTGTTTTTAGCTTCTATGTTGCTCAAATGTGGAAGAAATTGCCAGAAGAGATGTTTTTACATCCAAGCTAATGGTAATAATAATAATATAAAGATAATAATGCCATGATATTTCAATCCAGGGCATTCTGGGCTTTAGGCTGAGAGACAGACAACATGTGAAGGCCGCACCAATGTGTGTTGCTCATGGCAACCGCAGCAGCAGTGTGTGGCCTTGCACTGTCCTGCTGTGGGGTCAACTCCTGTCACCTGAACTCACACAGGAAATGATCATGTGATGCACGGCCTTGTTATAGCACATGCCTCCCAAGGCATTATGGGAAACTATGACTGACTCTCCTCTTGCTGGTTATTAGACACATTCACAACTTCTTGTGAAAGCCTGCACTGTTTTGTATCAGTATAAATTGAGTCACAGACATGATCTGGCTTTAAAAGGCCCATCAGCAGGCATGGATGGATTACTCAACAGGCCTGCCAGACACAGGTCGACGTGTCACTTCAAGGGACACGTACTAACCAGGAAGAGACAAAAAAAGACCACAAAGAAACAAAATGACAACAAAGAGATGCAAAGCAACTACAAAGAGACACAAAATGACAACAAAGACACAAATTGACCAAAAGAGACATAAAATGACGAAAAAGATGCTCAACATGTCCACAAAGACACCTAGAATGACCACAAAGTGACACAAAAAAACTACAAAGAGATGCAGGGCAACTACAAAGAGACTCAAAATTACCACAAAGTGACACAATATGACCACAAGGAGACACAAAGCAATTACAAAGAAACTCAAAATGTCCACAAACAGATGCAAAGTAACTACAAAGACATTAAAATGACAACAGAGACAGAAAATTACCAAAAAGCAACAAAAAATGACTACCAAGGATTTCAAAATGACCACAAAGAGACACAAAATGACCACAAAGAGACACAAAATGACTACAAAGAGTTGTAAAGCAACTACAGAAAGACAAAATTACCACGGAGAGACTGAAATGTTCACAAAGAGACACAAAATGACTACAAATGTGTTCAAAATGTCCACAAAGACACTCAGAATAACCACAAAGAGAACCAATATGACCACAGAGACACAAAACAAATACAAGGAGATGCTAAGCAACTACAAAGAGACACAAAATGACTACAAAGAAAATCAAAATGACCAAAAGAGACACAAAATGACTACAAAGGCGCGCAAAATGTCCACAAAGTCATTCAGAATGACCACAGAGAGACACAATATGACCACTAAGAGACTCAAAACAACTACAAGGAGACGCAAAGCAACTACAAAGAAACTCAAAATGACAACAAGACACAAAATGACTTCAAAGAGTATCAAAATGACTACAAAGGGACATAAAACGACTACAAAGAGATGTAAAGCAACTACAGAAAGACAAAATTACCATGGGGAGACTCAAAATGTCCTCAAAGAGACTCAAAATGTCTACAAAGAGACCCAAAACCAAAGAGAGATGTAACGACTACAAAGAGACGCAAAAAAGCAACAAAAAGAGGCCAAACAAGAATTAAGTCTGTGTGTCTTGCTCCTATGTGGGGCCTCCTGCATGTCTGGGCCAAGGGGCCCACTGTCTCATAATCCGCCCTCGTCAGCAGGGAATCAATCAATAGCGGCTGATTTGAAATATGGGAGCCAACTGCGACGTCGCCTGAAAGCGAGCCTCCCTCCTGATATTTTCTCCTGCTTTGATTATTCTCAGTGGGTCGGTGAGTAGCACTGATGATGATTCTTATGCTCCCGTGCTTCCTATCAAGCCCCGCTGTCTGACGGACTGCAGCACGTGGATCATTTTCAAAAGCCACAAAAAGCCATGAGCTGCCTTTGATCCAAGATGTCGTTGTGACTTTTTAGCTTTGGGATGGCATTTGGAAAGGAGAACAAAGCTTTGGTCAGCAGATGGGGAAACAGGCAAATGTCAGTGTTAAGTTCAGACTATATAAAGTCTTATGTAACACTCTATGCGACTGTCATGTCAGTTCAGTAAGTTAGAGCATGACCGGGGATGAAATAATGACCATACAAAGAGAGTGATGAGGCTGAAGTGTCCTTGAGCAAAGTACTGGAGCAGCAGAGATGCTCCTCTGTAGTTCAGTGGAGCACCAAAGCACAAGGCTGAAGAGATATCAGCCCATCAAACAATCTCAAGGCAGCTGTTACTTTGAACTTCTTACGTCTGAATCTGTAATCTTTGACATTCAAAGGAGACTCCGTTCAGATGTTCTGTAGCTGCCTGAATCAGGGATTTTAAAAACTCAGGTAGAGCCTATAAAAGCGGGTTCAGTCGCCGTCTCATCTTTATTGTATTTTTTAAAAGCTGATTTATGTACCTGATCCTCTCAAGTCCACTCTGCTACGTAATCACGCTGCTTTCGGCCGTGGGAACATTACCTTTTACTCCACTATAAAACTGAAAAAGGAAAAGGGCTTCGTGTGACAAATAGAGATCAGATAAAGAGAAATATATATGTTTGATAAGGCTTAAAGGGTAACTTCAGTTTTTTTTCAACCTGGATCCCATTTTCCCACGTTTCTGTGTGTGACTAATGGGAACAATAATTCTTTAAATCGGTCCAGTGCTGAGAGAGAGCGCTACAGCTGGCAGCCACACACCAGACTTTAATGTAACCATTTAGGGCATTTGGCACCGTCAGTTTACATCCGCTGAAAATTTTTGTATCTGACAGCATTATGGAAAGGACCCCCACAGAGACAGACCTTTTTGTCAGAGAGTGAGATCCTTTTTGTTTAACCAGAACCAGCCCTGAACTCGCTATCAGCAAACCCACCAGACTCAATATAACTTTATAACTATAAAGCACGGAACCTCTGTCTGTGTGGGAATGTGTGTGTTATTCCTCCGCATATCTCGGAAACCGTTCATCCAATCTACCTCACACTTGGCAGGTGTATTGCTGGGGACTGAAAGATGTGCACTGTTGAATTTGGTGCGATTGGGGCAAGCGACACGTTCAATATTAACAAACTTTGAATTAACAAGGGAACAGCGCTGTGTGCAGCTGTGGGGGCGGGGCTTCAGGACTCTGCAGAGTGAAGCGAGGCCGCTGATGATATATTGTATCAGTCTCAAACATTTCAAGCATCAGTGAACTTTGAGAATGAATAAATACTTCTGTTCGGGCACCAGAGGAATCTAACGTTGTTTCAAAGAGCAGCTGATAACTGATAACCTGCCCGTGTGTGCACGGCGACACAGAAGAGGAAGGGAGAGATGCTATACTGCTGCAGAAATTACTCTGAGCAGCGAGTCGAAAAAAGGTCTGAATTTAAGTCACTAAATCTAGCCAGAAAATTAAAAATATCCTCTATTTAAACCCATGCTATACTTTATAACCACGGTGGAGCTGACTGAGTAGAGCATGTCTTTACCTAAGTCCATAGTGTAGGCTACATTTACCATACTAACTTTAAACACTAGTAATATGCCCGCAAGCAAAATATCTCTGTAATTAATCCATGCTCTACCCTATCACCGGTGTTTGTAACTGTGAGCTGTGACTTGGGTGTGTTTTCAGTGCAGGATTTAGTGATTTGGGGGCCAGAGCAAATGTCATGCTGCTTTACTTTACACCTTTTCTCTAAGTGGGAATGTTGATACTGGCAGTGGTGAAGAAAATAGGCCCACTACTAACGGAAAAACTCTTAATACTGCACAGTAAATATGCTGCATTCAAATATTTACTTAGAGTGAAGAGTGAGAAACAGGCCTTAACAGCACAATATACTTACATTTACTTAATATTTGTTTTAGGTGGAGCTTTCAGTTTTCATATAATTCTGAATAACTGAATGAATAATGCATCATATCTTACTATATAATGATGAAAACTCTGTGTGTGTGTGTGTGTGTGTCAGTTCCACGTTTTTCTCCTCACTGACTTGGTCAATCCATGTGAAATTTGGCACAGTGGTAGAGGGTCATGGGAGGATGCGAATGAAGTATCAATTGGCCAAAGGGGGGCGCTACAGCAACCGATTGAAATTGCAAACTTTGAATGGGCATATCTCATGCCCCATGAAACTTTGCACAGAGATGCCTCTCCTCATGAGGAACAAATTTGCCCCAAGAACCCTTAACTCCAAACACTTCAAATCGATCTCTTCCTAGGAAGTTTGACCGATCTGCATGAAACTCGGTGAACATAATCTAGGNTCTGAGGGGACCCCTCCATTATTGACCCCATCAAACAAAATGGAGGCGCTAGAGAGATAATTTCTTAGCTAGGCCTAACCGCTATATTGATTTTTACTAAACTTGGTAGATATGTAGAACAGGACGCCTCAAGGTGACTGGAGAAATTTAACTCTAATTGGCAACTGGGTGGCGCTATGACAACAGAAAAATGCTTAAAAATGGCTAAATGCGACTGATTGCTGTGTCTCCCCCTGTGGCCCAATGTTTGTTTTTTTTTCAGATTTTTGGTATGACTCTCTTTTGGAAGTCATGGTATGGTATGCTGTACATAATCACGGAAACTGTCAGTGTGTCATTCTGTCANAACTGGGTGGCGCTATAACAACAGAAAAATGCTTAAAAATGGCTAAATGCGACCGATTGCTGTGTCTCCCCCTGTGGACCAATGTTTTGTTTGTTTTTTTCAGATTTTTGATATGACTCTCTTTTGGAAGTCATGGTATGGTATGCTGTACATAATCACGGAAACTGTCACTGTGTCATTCTGTCAGTCCCACATTTTTCTACTCACTGACGTGGTCAATCTATGTGAAACTGCACATAAGCATTGAGGACTGGCATAGGTAGAAGGTGACAAAGCTACCAATGGCTATGGACTAGTTTTAATTACTATATTTTTGGAGTAAAATCTGAATCTACTACGTATTCAGTAGTCTAACATGTCCCTGTCAGGTGAATGTGACTGTAGACCTACAATGATTTTCCGCATATTTTAACATCTAACCAGGTAAATTAAGAGCTTATTTCAACCAAACCACATCTATCTATCTATCTATCTATCTAGTATTGTGAATGAAGTGTGTTTTACAAGGATAAAATTATTGCTTATTTACAATAACGCTTTTCAGTTTGACAATAGCAATTTCAGAGCTGTTTCTGCTTTAACAAAAGGGAAAGCCAGGAAGTTAAAAAAGTAAAGGCGGGTGCTTTTATTTTGAAAGGGTTCTTTTTCAGTAGTGTGAGAGAAACCGAACTAATGTTGTATGCAGCGTAAATACGTCTTTGTAACGAGAGTAAAGGTTTAGCGCCTGGCTGATAAGGGCGCAATGTTTGTCTACATTTTATTTCGTAATGTGTTTTATATTGTGTGACTTCATAATAGTTTCAATACTCTCTGTGAGTTTAAATGAGCATGTGTACGCTAGAAAAGATGCTACGTTGCTATTAGCTCAGTGTGCCTACAGTCTGTTACGCTAAGAAAGAAATTTAATATTTGTTTTCGTTTTGTTTCATTGTTTCATTGTAGTTCATGGTATGTTTGGAGATAAATGCTACACTGTATTTAAATAAATAGTAAGTCTATTCTCAAAAAATATACTTCATTGAAAGTCACAAAAAACATCTTGATTTGTCCTTCTACTGTTCCAACAATCTCTAGCTTTGGTTTGGTTGAAATAAACCCTTAACTCACCAAGTCAGATGTGAAAATATGCAGGCTCTGTACACGCTAAAATTACTGTTTATTAAAAATAGAGTCTGGTGGGTTAAACAAGAAGGATACTACTCTTTAACAGAAAGGTCTTTCTCTGTAAGGATCCTTTCCATAATGTTGTCAGACACTAAGAATAATAATCTGAACCTGTCAGTGGCAAAAACGAGCACTTTTAGTGGACATAAACTGACGGTGCACAAATGCCCCAATCGGTTACATTGATGTCTGTTTCATGGCTGTTGGCTGCAGCGCTCTCGCTCAATACTGGACCAGTTCTAAAAGTTGTTGTCTCTATCAGTCACTTAGACACAAAAACATGGGAAAGAGGTCCAGGTTGGAAAATACTGAAGCTATCCTTTAAAAGGCAATGATAAAGTCCATAATGGATGATGAGTGTGTCCACTGAGTGATGCTGTTTGGCTTGTTGAGCATGTACAAGGTCAAAGGGTTCCCATAATGGAGACCCACAAGGTTGATTTACTGCAGCACACGCAAATGAAGAGTGATCACGCCTGGACCATGAAGACGAGGAGTGTTTCCTGGCAGCCATGCCTGACTTTTAACCAGATATCTCCAAGCGCTCCTTGAGGCTGAGTCATCCACCAGTCTTCTTCACGGCGGTGAACACTGATTTGTGCTCATGCAGAAAACATGGTCAGATTTTCACTGGGGGTCTCTGTGTACTGTACACATGTGATATAGGCACAGATTCACCCGAGCATCAATGAAGAGTGTCTCTGTGTTTCTGTTAATATCTCTCACACTAACTCTCTGCCGTGATATCCAAGAAAGAGATGGCCACTCAGCTCGTACATATTACATTAGTGAGCAGTTGCCTCCAGAGGCCCGTCCAGTTATTCTGGGTGAGCTCCTCTGGCGCCATGTGATGTCGATTAGAAATGAAGAGGGCGTCGCTGGCTACTAGGCAACTGCAACGAAGCGCAAACCAGGAGGAGCCTCAGATAAGATCTCAATCTCTCCTAATATCAATCAGCCTTGTCTTTGTTATGCAAATATGGAAATCACATTTGCACGTAATCCACAGTGAGCCAGCTCCGTCTTGCCGAAGGATGGTTTCTTGAATCAGACATCAAAGCAGATTGGTGCATTCAGCTGCCAGAGAAAATTAACGATGCTTTTCTTAATACAGTCACTCAAATCTTTTCAACAGGACGACTTATGGACACAAACTCTCAAACCGCCACACTCTGACTCCCACCAACCTGAACGAGGCAACAATAAGAGTGAGACAAAGAGATGGAGAGGAACAAAAGATGTTCCAGTGGGGTTTTATTTTGGTGGTGGAAGGGATCTTGGATGTGACTGAGAGTGTGGGCTTCTTTTTTTTTTTTTTCTCACGTTTTCCCACCACGGGCTCTGAAGTGACAGCTGAGACAAGACGGCGTGTCTCTCCTTCCCCCACTGTTAGCACTCACAGCCATGGTGGGCAAATGTCTGTCAAAGATGTCAGCCTTTTGTGTTGAGCTTCCTGAACATCTCTTTGGTACTGTCTCTTTATTGTGTACAACATAATCTCTGTTCTTTGCTTTGTGTTGCTGTTTAGCTTAAAATTACATTTTCAATGACTCCTCTCTTTGCCAGGGATGTTTTTTTGTTATTAGATAGCGTTCACTATCTATCGAGTCCTTTAAGTGCTTACAGACACTATTTTTACAGCACCTTCCAGTTAGGGTGATGGTAAATGGTTTCCCAGTGAGGGGGGGATTGTTAACCCCATGCAGTCTGTTGACATGCTGCAGGTGGTGGCCTGTTGAATGTCCAGCTGAGCCAGGAATGTGGAGGCCCTTTAGGTGCAAAGATCAACCACACAGGCAGGAGAGGATTCTCCTACAGAGCTAATGCTAGTCTTGTTAGCACATTAAAAGCATGACAAATCTTTGTTATTATTAGGACCATTAAAGCACCGCAAAAGGCCTCAGAGCTCACTGCGCCGCGAGGTCTTTAGGTCACATGTTGAGACGGGTTTAGTTCAATGACAGGCTGAAGATCAGCGTAATTGCAGCAAGCTAACCTCCACTATCTAGGGACCCTTTCTCGTCGAGCCCTCGGGGTGTCCGACTGATTTATTGCTGTCCCTCTGGCCGCCTGTGTCTATCTTTAGCCGCTCAGTCTTTTACAAGCTTGTTGGAGTGAAAGCGTGCTGTGGCACTGTTGTCAGAGCTCGCTCCAGACACTCCCACCAGCCTCCGCTGTGTGTCTTTACGTTACATCCTCCTGCAGGTTGTGCAAAGCATGCTTAGTTTGGCAGGAACCCTGCAGAGATAGGTATGTGCTGAGGAATTCAGGGGTCCAATAGTTGTGTTTTTTGACTTCTGTGACCCTGACCTGCTACCGTCTGGAAGCTGCCCAGTGGTGGAATGTATCGCAGTACATTAACTCCAGTGCTGTACTTAAGAGCAACTTGACTATTTCCTTTTGATTACACTTTTTGCTTCTACTCCACTACAGATCAGAGGGGGTATTGTACTATTTACGCCACTGAATTTATTTGACAGCAATAGTGAATGTAATTTTATAATTTTACAGACAAAATATGTGATTGGCTTTTAAAAACCTGATGCATTATTATACATTGAACTACCTCTCTGTGAAAATGTAAAATTAGAGCTGAAACTATTAGTTGATCAACAGAAAAATGAGCCAGCAATTATTTTGATGAGTGATTTCCCCAGAAATTATTTTTTGTGCAAAATGCTGGGATGGTTCCAGTTCTCAATTTAAGGATTTGCTGCTTGTCATTATCTTAAAGGTTCTGTATACAACTTTCAGAACATCAAAACAGCAGCGAACATTTTTGCTATGTAAAGATATAGTGTCATGCTACCTCTGTGTGTGTCTTAATCTGAGCTTCTCTGTCATGCTCCTTCTGGCTGGCCAATCACCACCACTTTGCACTGTGCTTATACAGCGGTTATGGGTGGTTACCACTTATATCGGGATGGCATTGTCTTGGAAGTGTAGCACCCACCCTTCTGTTCCGCTCCAGATTAACACTGTAAACTCAGTCAGGACCGTTACCTTTGTCACTGTTATCACTGTTAGCTGCTAGCTGCTGGCTTAAACCTAGTTCACATTACATGATTTTCACTGTGATTTTGCATCACAGAGACTATCGTAATCTTTGGAGTGTTCATACCTGGTGACGTGTGTTTCTGTCAGCAGGAGTCTCACCAACTGCATTACGACCTGTGTGTGCACACCCAAGATTTCTCCACCAAGACCTTGCCGACAGAGCCCCAGATAACGCAGTGACGTCACCAAACTACGTTTTTTAACTTGGGAGATGACACATCGTAAAGGCTTGGATATTCTTCCCAGTGTTGAATCAGATCTGCCTCCAGGGCCTGGGTCCAAACACAACGTGCTCCCCATGATCCTGTGGACGCCACCATTGTTGTTGTTGCTTGCTGGCTGGCTTGTCAGTGTTGCCAGATCTTGGGAGAGAAACAAGCAACCAGGGCTATGGGAACAAGCCCAAAAGAAGCAACTATCATGTGTTTAAATAACTTATTAGACGGATATATATAGAGGAAGGTGACGTTTAGAGAGCAAGCCCAAATAAGCAACTCCACTTTAGAAACAAGCCCAAAGTCGCGGCTAATAAGCGGACCTGGTAAGTGTCAACCCTGCAGCTTGTCCTCACATTTCTTCCGTCCTCCTGCGTGCTGACATGGGAAGTATCCCGCCTCTCATTGGCTGATGCTCTTTGTCAGTCGTGTCAGACTTCTACAGTTTTCTAGCATGCCAGATATCCAGTCCCAGGCACAGACGAGGGGGCGACTTGCTCGTAGGCTTGTTCACACATGAGGACTCATCGTGGTAGGACTTGCTCGTAGGCTTGTTCACACATGAGGACTCATCGTGGTAGAATATCTGCCGACTCACCTCTGACCCCGGGTGGCTCTCTAGATCCTCTGCGGCGTCATAATCGCGGTGAAAATCGTGTAATGTGAACTAGGCTTTAGCCACCTCGATGTTGTAGGAGCCACTTCAGCACAAGGCTTTAGCCACCTCGATGTTGTAGGAGCCACTTCAGCACATTAATATTGGTAAGAAACTCTGTGTTGACATATCACATAGGTTCTGATGATATTTAAGTTTACACAACAGTTTCTGTATATGTTGAATAGTGTATGGTGGTGGACTATACTGAGGTTATGTTTATATTTACTTTATTTATGTGTTAGAATACAGGCACAAGTTATCTATGCCAGGTGTGGTGTTGTAAGGCAGTTCAGTGCTCATGACAAAAGGAGAGTGTGGACAATGTTGTGCGTGACGTTTGTGTTGAATTGGATCGTAATAAGTGTTTTAACAGCGTTATGCAGTGTTGAGGTAGAATAACGAGTCATTCATGACTTGGCCTGTCGCTTTGTTTCTCTTTTTTGGATTCCCAATAAACCTCGTTCAGCCTTTTACAGCCTGAAGTGTGGATCTCCAGAGAGGGAACAAAAATATGAGACGAGTCAAAACCGAGACACCTCACAAATTAAGCAGCCTAGGAACTTTGGTATGTTGAAACAGTCACTACACATGTCAATAACCATTTGCAGAATCTGAATCATTAGGTATGTTGACTTTTATATAACTTTGGACTCTGGGCAACTGTAATAGACATTTCTCCGTATTTATTGACATTCTACAGGCCAAACAATTAATCAAGAAAACACTCAGTAGATTAATAAAAAAATGGAATAAAACTGAGTAGAAAATATTTCATTGTTTACCTTTTGCATGCAAAAAAACCTCAGAACTTTCTTTTTGGTTTCCATCTGCAAAATCTGATATTAAAAAGAATATATTAAAACACATTTACAGAAAAACACAATACACAATATAAGCTATATTAAAAGGAGTTGCAGGTACTCAATGTGAGGACTGAACTGAGGTAAATAAATCGATATAAAGTGCTGCATGCTGAAGTAGAAAGCTGGCCTTAAAACTGGCTGTCCTTTCTGATTAAGATATTTTATGGCAACAAGGACAAACAATTTTTAATAGATGTTTTTCTTTGCACAAGGGACTCTGTGGGCTACCTTTGCCCTGAGGGCAGGACTGAAAAGTGCTGATTTCAAGGATGGCTACAGTCACTTAAGCACTGGACTGAATTGAATTGTTATGCCAAAAAATACAATCATACAACAGTTAGTTTTTGACCAAGCCACATGACTGATACAGTGCTGATACACAGTATAACAGCACCGGGACTTTTAACTATGCATGTATCACTTTGAGCCGTTAATTACATGAACTGTTAATTAGCCAACAACAATTCGCAACAATTAGCAACAATTTCACAACTACACAAATCGGCTTCATTATAACTCGCAGCATTCACAGACAAAGCATTTGTCTTTATCTGGACACATTTTCCCCACAGATACAACATGCTAATGTTTTTAGCACAAGCCTATGGCATTTTACATTGTATAAATTAGCCTAGCAACAGAGATTTCCTTTACTCATATGAAGCCAGGGACAACAGCAACATTTAACAAAGGTAAAGTTACAAATTTCAGCCATTATAACTTACATGGTTCACTGACAAAACAAAATCTTATAGTAGGATAAATTCCACATTACACACAGTTGCAGGCTAAGCTAGTGTGCAGGAATGATTATGTGTTGCTAAGCAACAGCACAGTCCCGGTCCAGTTGCAGAACTATTTGTGCTGGCAAAGCCAAATAAATCATGAAATGAACAAATCACAAACTGTTGTTGCTTTTTATTGTTAACAAATGGCACTTATAACACTCAAGGTTGTGCTAGCGAATATCAGCACAGCTGTGATTATCTTCAGCACTCGGCCTGCAGCCTTGTGCATACAGTACAACCGAATCACAGGCATTCTGACAACAGCACTCCCTCTTGTGTGATATTGCCTAAATCTATCATCAACATCATTAGTTGTAAGCCTAAGTAGTTAAAGGACCAGTATGTTGGTTTTACGGGAAAATATTGACAGAAATGCAATATAATATTCACAACTTTGTTTTCATTAGCGTATAATCACCTGAAACTAATAATAGTTGTGTTTTTATTGGCTTAGACTGAGCCAATTACATCCAAATAGGGAGCAGATCCTCTTCCACAGAAACAGCCATGTTGCACCACCATGTTTCTACAGCAGCCCAAAACAGACAAACCAAACACTGTGTCTGGAGGGGACATTTTGTGTATTTATGTCACCTGAAGGCCACCATAGATTCTCTACACGCTTGAAAAGGTAGGGTGAGCGGAGGCGTATTCAGATGTTTGCAATCTCATCGCTGGATGCCAGTAAGTCCTTCACATTACTCCTTCAAGAACTGCTCTGCCTTAAAAAAAAACAACTACAACAGTAAATGCTGCTTATATATTAATGCACCAGTAAGAATATTCTAAAAATATAATTTATAATATAATAATATACACCCACAAGGACCATTTTTAAACACTGATACTTTAAGGATATTTTTCTAATACTCAAGTAGCATTTTCAATACAGGATTTTTCTTGTAATGTATTATCACAGTGTGGCACTGCTACATCTACATGAGGATCTGAATACTTCCTCTGCCGCTGTAGCTACATGCAACTTTGTCTTCTCCACATGCTTATCAAACCATAATGCAGGGGGTTATTAACAGCTAATGATGCAATCCTCTTGTAATAAGAGGAGATGCCTGCTTTTAAAATCAAGTTAGCTCAGGGTTGAATTAATAAATATTCTGAGAATACACTCTGACTGCTCCGAGAGCTTTGAAGTGAACGATACAGAGGTATATGAGCAGGGCGAAGCTTTTATCTCACTGAAGAGGTATGGATGATGCTCGCTTTCAGACACTGCTGTTGGTCAGAGTCTCAGCATGTCTCCTTTCCATTCATTCATACATTCATTTACAATGCACACAGCCTGGTGGAGGACAGTTTAAGGTATGCATGCTCAAGTGTTTAAACATTAAAAATCCCTGTTTTAATGCTTCATTTATAATATTCCTGTTGACATGGAAGCAGCGATTTTATAATAAATCAGTGTAGAAACAGTTTGAGATGTTCATTATTTAGTATCGTTGCTGACCCATTTTGGTGATGCTTTATAAACTGGGCTGTTGAACATGTTGTGGTGACGCTCTCTTGAAGTATTGAGTCAAAAGAGCCCCAAACTCTGGAAGAAACGTCTAATTCAAAGACTGAGAATACTCATTAATCAGTAAGACTGCATTTCCCCAGCAGTTGTTGTTTAAAGATCTTATTCACACTGTGTGTTATTTATTGTCTGTCCTCATTATTCTTCCATATTCTTGCTGTCTGTATGTTTGTTATCTTTATTATTTGACTTCTAATTTTGTGATTTGTCTGGCTCTGTGCATGTTTTTCATTTTAAAGCTTCTATTTTAATAAAGTTTAAGAAGTCAACTATTAATTTTGAGATGAACCATTAACCTTGGAGTTTGTATAATATTTTCTTGTAGCTATTTTTCTTTTTTTTTATTTATTTATTGCTACAGAAACTTTCCCTTTTCATAGCAGGTGTTAACCTCGAGCTGAATAACGGGCGGAGGTGACTTGAAAAATCTTTACAAGAATCTAATTTTTAAGACATACTTCTAACCTTGAGGGAAAAATAGATATTTTTTGTATTTCTTAGTTTCTTTGGAAACTAACAGCAACAATCCTTTTCAACAGACCACACAGGAGTCTCTGCCGAACAGAGGAGATGTCAAATTATAGTGAAAGTCGACACTGGAGCTGACTTATTCCTGTACATCCTGCTCATCACCTGTTTGAACCATCGCCCTCCAAAAACACTACAGGGCCATCAAAACACACACCACAAGATTCATAAACAGTCTCGACCCCAAAGCTATTCACATACTGAACTCTGGACTGAAGCAAACTCACTAAAACACATTACAGTTCTTTTTCTTAAGTGCAGTGACTTATTTTATGTGCAATAATATCCATAAGCACTTTTTAAAATCCCATTTTAACTGCATGAGTGTATGATATCTACAATTGTGTAGAATGTGATTTGAATGGAGGCATTCAGTTATCTTTTTTTAATCATTTTTTATTGCTATTTATCACTTATTTTTTATATATGAGTCTGGACCTTAAGTGCACCTAAATTCCATTGTATTTGTACAATGACAATAAAGAAATCTGAAATGTCTGAAATGTCATTCACTTCCATCTAGATACACATTTTGAGCATTTGTCCTATCGCCAGTGACCACAGTGACTTTTATCAGTGTCCACTGTTTTGCTCTGGTGAATCATTATTACTAATATTATCAGTGTCACTCTCTATTTACCTGATTAGTGACTGTATTTTTTATTGAAAATGTCTAAAAAAAAAAAACCCTGATACTGATTTAATAATTTCAACAAATCTTTAATTAAATGACAGTAGATGTATCAAACTGACTAACAGTTTATAACCAAAGGACTTTTTGGTTTTCTTTCTTTTTTTATAGTTATCAACAGTACCTTCACCATTAATAGACATTTCTATTGGTGGAGCATGTTTCTAAATAATTACTTACGTCACCAGACTTTTTTGGGGGGGGGTATCAATTTACATAATTCTGATTAGTAACCCCTCTAAAACTAACCTAAATATATACAATTAGTTGTCAAAACTTAACCATAAACAGGCCCCATGCTAAAAGCCATTCTTCAACAACAAACTACCTGGATCAAATATTTAAAAACTGTAGTGCTTTTTGGACTTAAAGGCACAGTTCATCCCCACAATCAAAAACACATATTTTTCCTCTTACCTGAGTTGCTATTTATCAGTCTAGATTGTTTTGGTGTGAGTTGCAGAGTGCTGAATATTTCGGCTGAAGAGATGTCTGCGTCCTCTCCAATATAATGGAACTAGATGGCACTCTGCTTGTGGTGCTAAAAGCGCCAAAATACATTTAAAAAGCTCAACAGCAATGTCTCAGACTCAAGATAATCCACAGACCTTTTTGTGAGCAGTTTCATGTGGGAACTATTTTCCTTCTGCCGAACTACACCTGCCAACTGTATCACTGCGCAGAAGGATGTGTAGCCCCTGTCACAACAACAGACACAGGTTGGTTCTTTCAAACAGGTGTTTATTCAGGGATTTCTGTCTCTCTGAAGCATCTCCTTCTTGCCACGCCGTGAAAACTATTGTTGGGAATAAACATCACAGTAAATGCATCAATACAGTGTACAAAGTGTAACATGACAGAGGTGAAAACAAAATGGTGGTCGGCATGCACATGAGCAACAAAGTGGAATAAAATACCTTGTTGGCTACTTGTTATGAAAAGAGTTTCCCAAAGCTCTTAAAGTCCTTCAAATGTCTCTCCCACCGACTATCTGACCATCCACTTTGGCCTCAGACATAAAAAAATAAATGCTTGAGCCTAGCAAGACATCCCCAACACTGTGCTATACCTGTAACAGCAAATTCTGACGATACACCTGACAACGAACATTAGTTCCACCACAGATATACAAATAAGTAAACAATGAACTAATGCTTTAGTAGCTTCAACCCTTGTAATTATGTACATTTCGCCTTTTATACATCAGCTCAATCACATGAGATTTACTTTTTAACCTTGATAAATTAAATTATTTATCCATGTATTTATTAAATTATGTGCTAGTTCATAATTTATGTTACGCTATGCATCATGCACATTCTAAACTAAACATTTTTAAACAGCACATACAGGCAGCATGCATCTACTAATGAACAGAGGCTCGTGCTCATGACAGCATGAGATGTAAACATGAATGGCATCTTCCTTGGCTGAGCTGTTAACGTTAGCTAGCTCAGTGGTGCTAGGTGAGCTAGCAGTAGATGCACGCTTCCGTCTGCGGGATGAGCAAGTACACCATTATCTGTATCTGTAACTGTATATGTATCTGTAACTGTATCTGATTCTGTATCTGTATCTGTATCTGTGTATGTATCTGTAACTGTATCTGTAACTGTATATGTCTCTGTATCTGTACCTGTATCTGTAACTGTATATGTATCTGTAACTGTATCTGATTCTGTATCTGTAACTGTATATGTATCTGTATCTGTATCTGTATCTGTATCTGTACCTGTATCTGTGTATGTATCTGCACCTGTATCTGTATCTGTAACTGTATATGTATCTGTATCTGTATCTGTAACTGTATCTGTATCTGTATATGTATCTGTATCTGTAACTGTATATGTAACTGTAACTGTACCTGTACCTGTAACTGTATATGTATCTGTAACTGTATATGTATCTGTATCTGTAACTGTATCTGTATCTGTATCTGTAACTGTATATGTAACTGTACCTGTACCTGTAACTGTATATGTAACTGTACCTGTAACTATATATGTATCTGCACCTGTATCTGTATCTGTAACTGTATATGTAACTGTAACTGTAACTGTAACTGTACCTGTACCTGTATCTGTATCTGTAACTGTATATATAACTGTACCTGTACCTGTAACTGTATATGTAACTGTACCTGTATCTGTAACTATATATGTATCTGCACCTGTATCTGTAACTGTACCTGTATCTGTATCTGTATCTGTATATGTACCTGTACCTGTATCTGTATCTGTACCTGTATATGTATCTGTAACTGTATATGTACCTGTACCTGTACCTGTACCTGTATATGTATATGTATATGTACCTGTACCTGTACCTGTATCTGTATCTGTATATGTATCTGTAACTGTATATGTAACTGTACCTGTATCTGTAACTGTATATGTATCTGTATCTGTATATGTAACTGTACCTGTATCTGTATCTGTATCTGTAGCTGTGTATGTGTCTGTATGTACCCGAATCTGGAACTGTATCTGTAACTGTATATGTATCTGTACCTATAACTGTATATGCATCTTCAACTGTATCTGTTCCTGTATCTGTGTCTCTATCTGTAACTGTATCTGTATCTGTAACTGTAGCTGTATATGTGTCTGTATGTACCCGAATCTGTAACTGTATCTGTAACTGTATATGTATCTGTATCTGTACCTATAACTGTATATGTATCTGCAACTGTATCTGTACCTGTATCTCTATCTCTATCTGTAACTGTAACTTTTAACTGTATCTGTATCTGTATCTCTATCTCTATCTCTATCTGTTCAACTAACTAAATTATTAGTATCTGCATCTGTACTCGGAATTGGTGGCTTTTTAATTAGAAGTAGGTGTGGTTTAAACTGGAAATAGGTGGGACCAAACCAGAAGTTTTTATTTTAAGCCATAATTATTACTTATTAAAAAACTATTTACAGAATAATCTCAGGATTGAGCTTCAGATCTTTTCGATCACAAGAGTAAGAGATTGAACACAGCTACCCAAAGAAGGATTTTCCATCTTCACCAGTACAGATACTGACACGTTACTCGGTTGGATACTCGTTTCATCCGTGTACTCGGCTCAACCCTTGTTCCTACATGACACTACTCATAGCAAGGTCTGTGGATTATCTTTAGTAACTTGGTCTTGATTTCTGGAAAGAGACATTACTGTGGAGTTTTTCAAATGTATGTTTTTGGCACTTTGAGCACCACAAGCTGAGTGCCATCTAGTTCCATATTTTTTAAGAGGGCAGACATCTCTACGGCCGATATCTCCAACATACCAAAACAATCAGATTAATAAACAGCACTACAGGTAAGAGGAAAAATATGTACTGTCCCTTTAATGTACTTCAACTGTGTGCTCGAGATGACGATCTGTCAGTTTGGGTAAAGTTGAGAGGACATTGAGAGGGCCTTTAAAGGGCTAAGAAACATCCTGAATCTCAGTCTTTTACCCACAGAATCAGCTCACTGTATGTGAAAGCTTTGTGCATACAGATTTACGTCCTGACCATCGCAGAAGAGAGCCTGGCATATAGCCTCCATATGGTATGGTTTACATCGGGGGGGAGGAACGTGCTCTCTCAAACTAGCTTCCATTAAACGCATTCCTTGTTAACAGCCTGATAATGTTAGTAGATCCCAGCTCTCCAGTGATGTGACTCATCACTCAGGTGTGTTTACAGCTTATTACGCAAGAAAAAAGACTCTGGAGACGGACTACCACGCTTTGCAACACATGTTTTCCAGCTCCAAGAAACAGTCAAAGCAGCTCATCCTCTCAGGCAGTTATTCATCGCCGATGTGTCGCAGGTGACGACCTTTTCAAACACGTGCTTTGGCCAACACAAACACAAAGGGAGAGAGATGGAGAGAGTGAAACAGCGTGCGTATATGTGCGAGGCTGAGAGGCTTGAGGTGAGCTAAAGATGTCGACGGGGTCATTTCATTTCACACAAAACCATCAATTACACCCCACCTCTAGTGCTTTATTAGTTTGTTGCTTTAGTGCGGCGGCTGCGCGGCCAGCTGGGGAGGGAAGACGGCTATTTGTTGTCTCGCAGCCTGAGAGATGAGAGGGATTCTCCACAGCTTACATAACATGTCTCTTTTCATTCAATGCGTCCAGGGCTTTGTCCATTACTCTAGATGGGTATCAATAATGTGTTGAGTGCAGGGATCTCAGTCCTGATGAGAAGAAGATAAACAAGCTCTGATGACCAGGATGCCCTGACTGAAATGAATAAATATCCATATTTACACCGCACAATTGTGTCTGCAAAATGGGTGAATAAAGCCAGATCAACCTCCTTACAGCTGAGGCCTCCTCACATGGACACAACCATCACATGCCTCAGTGCAGTTTAAGTAAACACATGCAGGAAAACAACAAGTAAACACTCAATTTTTCTGTAATGACAACCGTTTTGTTGCCACTCCTTGATGGTAAAGTGTCCGACAGCTTGGGACAGGTGTGAAAAGAAGCACCCAAGAATTATTATTTGGAGGAGCAGGAAATAATCTGGTTTCTAGCCTCCATTTCCTCCAGAAAAATGACCTGCTTTAGGAGAGATCTGGAGTGGATATGGTGGGATCAAGCGCAGAGATAAGAGGTGACGATGATATCTGTCTATCTGCTCCTGTAACCATGTGTCCACTCAATGAAGCAAACACTTAGTTATCACAACTAAAAAACGTCAGCAGACTAAAAATGCGACAACACAAAATAAAATGAATAAAAAAAATAAATAATTAAAAATAAAACTTAAAAAATAATTTGCTAATGCCATTTTATTTCGCATCACCAAGACAAAAAGCCACTGAAATGAAGTACCTCTTGTGCACAAAAAAATAATATTTCATTTCCTGTCATTTCCAGCTGACATTTTGTTGACAAAAGGTGCAACTCTTCGACAAAGCCCCTCTGTCGCAAGGTTGACAACCCCATCAGTGTACGGTGGCCCTGAGAGCTCAACACACGCAACTAAGGCAAACACACTGCCAAAACACAGCAAAAATAAAGAACTCATCTCCTTCAATTTGACAACACACATGCAGCATAATTGATGCAGCATTGATAGATGTCAGTTTTGTTTTGCAACACAAGCAAATAGAGAAACAACTGATAAAACGAAACACACTCAGTTTATTTGTGTGTATTTTATCCGTTTATTTCACTTTGGGGGCTAGTACGGCTAACGCTAGTAAATAGCTGCAATAATATCTGAGTCATAAAATGAGAATGTTTAAACTAAAATAAACTTAAATCATTAGCTCACTTTCCAAAACCCAGTGCTGTGCTTGAGCGCACTCTTGAATATGCTCAAGCTTTTGGTGAACAGTGAACTGAATGTATCCATTTAAAACTAATGACTGTAAACATGAGCGTAGTTAACTCCCATGGAGATAACTCACTGTTTTCCATATGAACGCAAGGGTTTGTCACCTAGCATGCTGATGTTGGGTCAAAGACTGTTTCCTCGTTGATATGTGTTTCCCCATAACAAAATCCAAACCAAACCTTATCTCTAACCCTAACAATGGAGGGGGGTGCTACACATTTTAACAACACGACTTGACAGAGGAACCGACTGCAACGCAACAACCACATGACTAGTTCAACTGGCATTTCAGACAATGCAGCTACCAATACTGGAGGCCAGTTCACATGAGTATATGACGGTGTTTTCTGAGTAATCACACTGTTTTTTAAAATTTTGCCCACTGGGTCTAAAAAAACATATCCGAAGAGCCCGGTCTCATCCCAAAGTCATCAAAATTTGGTGCTTGGGCAGTGACTTGTGGCGTCAGAAACCAACGAAAAAAGGCAGCCTTTAACCTGAGCATGATGCGCGGCCAGGTGCCATTATAGTTTAATGGTGCTCACTGGCGTCAAAGGGAAACGCGGCAAGACAAGGACAAGAGGTAAGGCGGCGAAAGTCTGAGTGGGGCAGGTGGATGGGTCCAACAAACGTCAACTTTCAGCTGAGAGAGTGGTGTTCACATCCTGTAAGAGTCTAAAGCCAAACCCTGTTCTTTTTTCCTAAACCTAACCACTTGCTTTTGTTGCCTAAACCCGACCATGTGCATTACTTGTCGGAGGAAAAAAACGAAAAAATTTGCAGTGTTGTACTGATGTAGTGCGTTTATTTTGAAAGACTGTATGCAAATGTTAAATTTCCTGTGAAAACGGAAGTGTATTTTGAATGAAGACAATGCATGCAACAGGCAGAACTTGACACGGTGTCCCAGAGCATCAACAACCAACGCACCCAGGGTACCTTGCATGTCGTATGTGGACGTAGAAACCAAACGTCAATATGTGACGAGGTCAGAGTGAGAATGTGTGGATCCGAACATCAACCACATCAGCAACAAATTTGAAACAACACATCAAGTTGAAAAAAACTGAAGGAATAATGTAAACTAGTTCATTTTTGGGGACTGTGAACTTACTCAAACTTCAAAACTTTGAGCTATGAACATGAACTTTTAATATGTATGAACGTAGATCTCTTGTTGGGTGTGAACGCTGCCAAAATCACCGATCAGCCAACTTCAGTAACTACACAAGTGTCTGTATTTGCTTGTGTTCTCTCACACTGGTTGTGTTGTCTGTGTTTTTGTTTCTCAGTGCTGCAAACGTGTTGTTAAATAGGTCATTGTGTTTTCCAAATTGTCCGTGTTTTATTTCTGTGCTTTGAGCTCTCAGGGCCACCGTACACACGACTTGAGGTCATTTACGTTGTTAATCACCCAGCACACCTGGAAGATGACGGGAAATGCAGCATTCCAACCAGTGACCCCTGACCTCCTGTTCGCCTCACAGACACATTTCTTCTCCCTGTAACACCAGAATAGAGTCTATTCTCACACTCACTGTCGGGTCATCTTCAGATCACAGTGCAGTCATTAACAGACTGACAGAAAACTAATAACCAGCATTTTTTTCAAAACTAATTAGTCATTTATCAAGCTAAATGTTAAACATTTGCTGGTTCCAGCTTCTCAAAAATGAAGATTTTTTTTTTTTTTGTATTTTCTATCTTTTCTTCTTAATGGGATATCTTTGGGTTTTAAACTGTTGGTTGGACATCAGAGGAAAATATTGGCATTGTACATTTCTGCAAACCACAGGCACTTTACATTTGTACATTTCTTACATATCATATCAATGATTCCTTCTGTATATGAGCTGACTTTGTCATTGGTGGAGGGAGTGGTGGATGGTGTGACACCTAGGTGAGAAGGCTGCCAAGCTGCAGACCATTTTCCGAGTCCAACAAACAAAACTGTCTGTTTTTTATTGAGACTTTCACGGCATTTCCAGCAGGAATTACGCCACCAAAACCAAATGTTTTTAAGTATTTCAAGCTGTGATTGTGGCATCTAAGGTAGCAAAAAACATGATCTTTTCTTACCCTAACTAATTTGTTTTGTGCCTATATATAACCACGTTAACCACAGCATTATTAAAAGGTAAAGAAATGTAAAATACAACATATCTGTGACATAACAACGTGCATATCTGTGGTTTGCAGAAACATACAATGCCAACATTTATTCACTTATATTGATTTATATATTTTAATGGGCTGCAACTTGAGGTCTGAAAAATTGCGAAAGCTACTTTTCTTTATTTTCAATGAAACCTTTGTTTATTCAGGGAAAAGTGACTTAGCATTAAAGGGAAATTTCGGTTTATTTCAACCTGTCTCCTATCGTCCTAAATTTGTTTCAAGTGACTAGTGACATAAAAATAATAGTTAGCATGTTAGCCGTTAGCCTAGATACAGCCGTAGCATCAGACCTGTTAAAACGTAAGTGAAAGGGCAACCTTCAAGTGCAAAGTTAGTCCACTAAACAAGCTTTTTTTCCACAAAGACCGCCTCATATCGTTAATGTCAGAGAACATATAGAAAACGACATGTAAACGTGTTGTCTTACCTTACCGGTGTGCTGCCATGTTTGTTTACCATTTAGCTCTGCTTTCCAAAGCGTGGCCAAAATATTGCAAGAACAAGCAGCTATCTCATACTGTGCCTGAAATCTCGCGAGAACAAGCAACAACAGCTGCAAGGCAGAACCGGACAGTAGCCTGAAAAGTTCATTTATTTATTTTATGAAAGATTTATAGAATAATGGCTGACTTTTTGCCAGACTTCGACTTTGTGGAGGAGGAATTTGATTTTGCAGAGTTTGATGGCCG
>NC_065524.1:24499509-24527401 GCF_006386435.1 Epinephelus moara | reverse complement strand
GTCTTTGTGGAGAAAAAGCTTGTTTAGTGGACTAACTTTGCACTTGAAGTATGCCTGTTCACTTACGTTTTAACAGGTCTGACGCTACTATGCGCCCTGGCTGTATCTAGGCTAACGGCTAACATGCTAACTATTATTTTTATGTCACTAGTCACTTGAAACAAATTTAGGACGATAGGAGACAGGTTGAAATAAACCGAAATTTCCCTTTAAGCTCTCTTACAGCAATGTCATGAGTTCACGTTCAATGGGCTCGAAGGATGCAAGTATATAATAGTAATCGCAATAAAGTCATGAAAAAAGTCAATAAAAACAAATAATTAGCAGCAATGTCTATCATTTTCTCACATTTTATAGTTTTTAATGATTATATGATTTGACAATTCAATGACAGCTAGAAGTGCTAAGTCAAAGGAAACTAGAATTCTTAAAAAGGTGATATATTTGGCCACATGGTGGCAGCAGAAACAAGATCTAAACACAACACTGACATATTACCTCCTTCAAAAGTTGAAAGAGGGAACTTGTCAGCAAACTGTTGCCTAATCACACATCTAACAGATGTGATGCAACATTAGCATTGCCTTGTAGTCGTGAAGCAGGTGGTTTCTGCCCACATGATGAACGTAAGTCCAATAGTTGCTCTGTTTACATCTCTTTCAGAGTTGCTACTTTTGGAAAAGCAGGCTGTAAAATCAAAGCAATCAGTTATAAGGTGGTTAAAAGATGCTAAAACACTCCATTGAGCTGAGGGGTACTGCAAAGTCAGGCGTTGGTCCTCTGTTGGCTTGTCACTATGAGCGTGACTCATTGTTAATATAAAAATATTGATTATAGCAGCTCAAAAGATGATAAGTCTCCACTACGCCAAGTCCAATCTTTACGGAGGTTCATTAAAAAAATAATTAAGAATGAAAATAATAAAAAGTTGCAGCCATAAAAGCAGTGCGATACACCTCATCCTCACCTATCTGATTGTGATAGTACTACATAATGCAGGATGGCAGGAAGGAAGTATCATCATTGCGTTTGCTAAGTCAATTTCCTGAGCTCTGGTTTTTATCCATCTTCAGTGTGAGCCGAGTGATCAATCTGCAGTTCTGAATATGATATCATGTTACAGTGTGAGACTACATCGATGTGATGTGAAGTCGGGGTATGATATTGCTGCTTAAAGTGCAGGATTTGCTGTAGTGTTTTACGGGACTGGGGAGGCTCCGAAATAGATTGCCCCGGGCTAAAGCATCTCTCCCGTCCTTGTCCCAGGACGCCTCTCTCTCCGTCTTTCACCTTCTCCCAGCGCTCATAACACCTCTCGTGGGATGGCAGGCTCAGGCAGGTGGCCAGCTGGTGGTGTCTCACTGGGACGGCAGCAGAGACACTGAGAGCATAGTCAGATGTAGTATCAAAGACATCAGCGGCTCAAGGGGGAAGATACTCCAGAGACGCAGCAGCATACCTCTCCTGCCGTTGCACTTACAGTAATCCCCTCTACAGTTTCCATACTGGCATGATCGTGTGTTTGTGTGTGTGTGTCTGCAGGGAGTTAGCTTTGTGAATGGTTACATAAATCTTTGCATGCAAGTGTGTGCGTGGGTGATAATGATGTGCAAGCATATGTCTGGGTATACCCAAGATACCTCTCTCTATTTCTTCTCTGTGTGTGTATGTGTGTATGTGAGCGTATTACAGGAAAACAGTGACTAATGTCTGCCCTCTTCTCTTCCGTAAGCTGATCTGTCCCTGAGGCAAACGAGAGGGCACCGGCTTTTCTCTGCCCCTAAAAACACTGCAAAGACAAGCACATGAACTGAACAATCATGAACTTGATGGCACCCGAGAACGGCCACTCTCGCGCGCAACTCTGAGCATCTATCTCTGGGTGCCGTGAGGTTAACTTGGCGTCCATTACCCAACCCACAACATCCAAGGGAGATGACCCATGTAGTGCTTAGACAACACAAGCTGAAACTGGTAGTGCAGCATTACTCACTCTGTGTAAACAGGGGAATGGTCGAGTATGGAGGCGGCACAAATACACCTTTTAGGCCAGTGACGCTGATATAGTCATGGTGATGATGTAATGAGTGTGTATAGGTTCAGGTGCTAATTGTGGTGTATTGATCGTGGTGCTAAGGTAAGATCAAAGACTGTTTAGATTGATGACATTCACCTCTTTTTTGTCCAAATGCATGAATGGCCTTTTCTTGAATAGGATGTCAGTATAGTGCTTTTTCAGTGCAACCATATTCTCTGTGGATATGGATAGGGTCGCAGGAGGTGACACTTAATTTACCACTGTTATAATGGGCACAGTGTCTGCTGCATACATAATTAATCGATCGCTGTTTTTCCACATTGATAACAGCACGACCCGGGTCCTCACCTTGTCTCTGAATGCTGATTGCATTCACCATTACCCTGAGACATGTAACACACTCACAGATAGAAACAGCAGTAAAGACGTGGATCATATGTGTTGCATATGTGAGAACCACTGACAAAATGTTGACATTGTATGTTTCAGCAAACAACGCATATGTTACATTTGAACATTATTATGTAGTGGATTCTTTAGGTTTCAACAATGCTGTGGTTACATTTAGGCACAAAAAACACTTGGTTATAATTAGGAAAAGATCATGTTTTGACTCTCAGAACCTTGTTTTGGAGGCCAATCCCAGCAGAAAAAGCAGCAATCTCTCGCTTATAACCAGCTGCTTTTTCTGTCCTTATCCCCGCAACTTGTTGCTACAAAGCACCCACATTTGAAGGATAAAAAGCTGCTGGGAAAACACAGATGAGTTGCTACAAAACACCCACATTGGGAGCCTGAAAAGCTGGTGGAAAAACACAGACAGGTTGCTACTAAATACCCATGTTTGAAGCCTAAAAAGCTAACAAAACACGCATGTTTGGAGCCTAAGTTCCTGGAAAAACTAAATTGTCAACACAAAAGGTCGCTACAAAATACCCATATTGGGAGCCTAAAATGCTGCTGAAAAAACACAGATGGGTCGCTATGAAATACCTATGTTTGATGCCTCAAAAGCTGCTGGGAAAACACAGATGGGTTACTACAAAACAGCCATATTTGGAGCCTAAAAATCTGTTGGAAATAGATGGGGTCACAACAAAATACCCACATTTGGACCCTAAAAAGCTGCTGGAAAACACAAGTGTGTCACTACAAAACAGCTATATTTGGAGCCTAAAAAGCCGTTGGATAAACAGAGACAAGTCACTATGAAATACCCACGTTTGGAGCCTAAACAGCTGCAGTAAAACACTGAAGGGTCGCTACAAAACACCCACATTGGGAGCCTAAAAAGCTAGTGAAAAAGAACAGAGATGGGTTGCTACAAAACAGTCACGTTTGGAGCCTAAAATGCTGCTAGAAAAACACAGATGAGTCACTACAAAACAGCCATATTTGGAGCGAACAAGCTGGTGAAAAAACAGACGGGTCACAACAAAACACCCACGTTTGGAGCCTAAAAAGCCACTGAAAACATGTCAATGACTCATCAAAACACAGCTGGTTTTGTTGTTTGTAGGTCTAGAACAGTGGTCTGCAGCTTGGCAGGCATCTCTCCTAGGTGCCACATCATCCACCATCCCTTCCCTTCCCTCCCAATGACAAGTCATATACTAGTCACTTTAGAGACATTGATATGATACGTATGAAACGTGCAAATGTAACATATATATGGTCTTCAGAAACGTACAATGCCACCATTTTTTCCTGGTGACTGGCTTGTGATAGTGCTTCAGATTTAAGCTGGTTATCGAGCTTCACATGAGTGTTTACAGGTAGTTATGGTAACATTCTGCTCCAGCATGCATTTGGAAGATCTGCAGATTTAAAGGGGGAAAGAAAATGTAAAATAATCTGTATTAAAACTCAATGAGACGCATACAGCCACGCTTTGCAGCAACAAGCATTCATCTCTAACCCAGTGAGAAGTGGTTGGAATAATAAGAATGCAAGCAGTAGACAAGGGTGAGATATGTTGAACTACACCAGCAAACTGAAGATCTGTTCACTCTATTTTTAACTCAGAATCTTAATGAAACATCCCCCTAGCACCCATGAGCTCCCTCTTTTTTTTTCTTTCAATGAATTCATTGAGTTGAAACAGATTTAGGCAGCAGAATGAAAAATGGTGCATAGAAATGACTGGCTGGGTTTGGAGATTAATATTACAGCAGGAGAAGTGATGATCTATTACTGAACTCTCCTCAGTCCGCTCAACATACTGAGGATGAAAGTGATGAGCGCTGTTGCCAAAGTATGCAATTACTGATTACTCTAATCAGGGAGATAACATCTGTTGTGTAATTAACTTTACTTCATGTTGGATGCACACAATAACAGCCACTTTTAATCTTCTGCAACTATGAATCATCCAGTTTGTTGTTCAGATCTAGATTTCTCATTTCATTTTGGACACTTTTTTGTTTATCAGAGGGAGCCTGAATTGATGGTTTCATATCCAACTGTGTTATTTTTTGTAAGCAAACTTTTTCATCCTTTCAGCTCAGATAAAACTGGATCAATCACTTTGATAAATACGGTGAAAACACAGATGGGTTGCTACAAAACATCAAAGTTTGGAGCCTAAAAAACAGCTGGGAAAACACTGAAGGATCAATACAAAACACCTACATTGGGAGCCTAAAAGCCTGATGAAAAACCAGACTGGTCGCTACAAAACACCCAAGTTTGAAGCCTCAAAAGCTGCTGGAAAAACACAGGTGGGTTGCTACAAAATACCCAAGTTTGAAGCCTAAAACGCTGCTTGAAGAACACAGACGGGTCGCTACAAAACAACCATGTTTGGAGCCTAAAAAGCACCTGGAAAAAACACTTAAGGGTCGCTACAAAACACCAGTGTCTGGAGCCTACAGAAACCACAGTAAAAACACTGAATGGTCAACACAAAACATCCACACTGGGAGCCTAAAAAGCTGGTGGAAAAACAAAGAGGTGTCACAACGAAACACCCATATTTGGAGCCTATAATAGCGCTGGTAAAACACAGACAGATTGCTACAAAACAATCACATTTGGAGCCTAAAAAGTTGTTGGAAAAAGACAGACAGGATGCTACAAAACAATCACATTTGGAGCCTAAAAAACTGGTGGAAAAACAGAGATGTCACAACAAAATACCCATGTTTGAAGCCTAAAATGCTGCTGGAAAAACGCAGACAGATTGCTACAAAACAATCACATTTGGAGCCTAAAAAGCTGCTGGAAAAACACAGACAGATTGCTACAAATCAGCCATGATTGGAGCCTATAAAGTTGTTGGAAAAAGATAGATGGGTCACTACAAAACAATCACATTTGGAGCCTAAAAAGGTGGTGGAAAAACACACAGATTGCTACAAAACAATCACATTTGGAGCCTAAAAAGTTGTCTAACAAGACAGACAAGTTGCTACAAAACAATCACATTTGGAGCCTAAAAAAATGGTGGAAATACACAGAGATGTCACAACAAAATACCCATGTTTGAAGCCTAAAATGCTGCTGGAAAAACGCAGACAGCTTGCTACAAAACAATCACATTTGGAGCCTAAAAAGCTGCTGGAAAAACACAGACAGATTGCTAAAAGTCAGCCATGACTGGAGCATATAAAGTTGTTGGAAAAAGACAGGTGGGTCACTACAAAACAATCACATTTGGAGCCTAAAAAGTTGTCTAAAAAGACAAACAGGTTGCTACAAAACAATCACATTAGGAGCCTAAAAAAATGATGGAAATACACAGATGGGTCACTACAAAATACCCATGATTGAAGCCTAAAAGGCTGCTGGAAAAACTCAGACAGATTGCTACAAAACACTAACATGTGGAGCCTAAAAAGCAGCTGGGAAAACACTGAAGGCTCAATACAAAACACCCAGCTGGAGAAAAAACACAGAAAAAAACATCCATGTTTGGAGCCTAAAATGCTATGTGAGAAACACAGACAGGTGGCTACAAAACAGACATGTTTGGAGCCTAAAATGCCGTGTGAGAAACACAGACAGGTGGCTACAAAACAGACATGTTTGGAGCCTAAAAAGCTGTTGGGAAAACATAGACAGGTTGCGATAAAGTACCCACATGCAATCATCCTATAAATAAAATTATCTCCACATCAATACTGAAGTGCAAGCTCTATCATGAAGACCATGTGCCATATTACTTACACTTCACTGATGTGTGCTTACACCATATATATATATATGGTGTGACCATTGCAAAAAAGCTTAGTCCATCCCACTGTTCTCTGAAGGGAGTGCGGGTGTGGGACAATTGATTTTTTTTTTTTTTGCAATAGGTCGGGGAGGTGATGTGAGGGACTCGTGATTGTGCAGATAGATGATAAACAAATATTTGACAGCAGCAGCACTGGGCTCCTCTGCGCTCCTGTGGTGTGTTTGCTGTGTGAAAGGCGGTGAACTACAGGAGTTGCCTCGGCTCTTTAGTGCCCAGTTTGACGGCCTGCCTGCGTCCTCGGAGAGGAAGAGCTACTGTAATTGGTTTCTCAATGAAGGATCATCAGCGGCTCCCCGGAGGCTTGGTGGACTGTAGTGTAGCGCTGCTCTATCAGCCGTCCGCTCCCCGGCTTTAAACACCGCTTTGCGCCTTTCTCCTCAAATAAACAAGTGGGCAGTGAAGGGGATTCTCGGAGCATCATCATCATCATCATCATCACCACCACCGTGCGCGTATTTAGAGGGGGGGCTTGTGTCCGTTTTCACAACCTACTGGGAGTTTTATCGGTTTTTCCTGTCCGTATCGCGGAGATCCGTGGCAAAGTTTAACGCAGATTTCAACATGAGTGACCTGGAGGACGACTTTGCCAAGATCCTGCTGCTAAAGGAGGAGAGGATACGGGACTTGGAGAGGCGCCTGGCGGACAGGGAAGACGAGATTCAAGAACTGAAGAGAAAATTACACAAATGTCAGTCTGTTTTGCCCAGCGCTCAACTTATTGGACCGAGGACCCGCAGGGCGCAGGGCATCTCCGCGGAGCCTCAGACGCACCAGGACCTGTCAAGGCAGGCGTTTCGGAAATATGCCAAGTCCGACTGGTAAGTCTGTTTGAGCAGGCTTTTGTACTTTTTTCTGCTCCAATGCCTGTGTGTGCCAGATTTGAGTCCCATCTTAAAATACCTTTGAGTGTTTTTCCTCCTCACTCCCAGAAAAATGTTTTGCCACGGATGGTGTGAATCTGCCATTAGGAGGCACAACTCTCTCTGAACAGAAATACGCTTGAAATGAATGTGCATGTGCTGATAGTAACTCTACACACACTCACACACACATGTTCCTGAGCGCTTCACTCCACAAAGCTTTTCTTTCTGTTTTCTACCTTTCCCTTTTTTTCTAAATGAGAGATGGAGACGTTTTGCCATGAATGGGCGAGCACTTTCATTCTTGGGGGCCGATGACGCAGCTCCAAGGCGAGCTTCAGAAAGAGCTCCTAATTGATCAGATCCATCATGGCAGTCCCACGGGACACAGACAGGAGGAAGTGCGATGCATTATTGGCTTTTAGTAGCTGGACGCTGAGGACCCGAAGTGCATGTCTGAGGATATTTAATACTCCATTAGAAAACGCTTTGTTTGACCATATGCTTCCTTCATCACCTTTAGGTGCTCGTTTTAGCTTCAGGGTATGATTGTCCTGATTTTGAGGGTTTCAAATGAGGCCTGCATAGTGATCACTTACTATCTCATACTTAAATCACTTTCGCAGTCTATTCAGTTTGCTGTAATTACTCCCAGCAAAAAAGTTTGACCCTCTCTGTCTTCATCTTTTCATCTCCATTTCTATTATAACAATCCCATCAGGATAAATTACTTGCTAATATATTGATATCACACACACACATACACACAGGCAGAAACCACTTTGCTGACTCAATTAATGCAATAGACAATGGGGTTAATTTTATTAAGATGGCTAGACAATTTCCAGTCTTCATTTGCATTAATAAACTGCAGACTGGGCTGGTCCTCATTTGCACTCATTACCTGATGCACACTGTGCCGTCAGACAAACACACAAGTCCACAGAAAACTGTGCCCTGAGGCAAGAAATACAAATAGAAATACTTGAGAATGAAGCACGGAGGTTATGAATGACTCAGGTTCATTGAGAAACAATGAAGCTGCATTCAAGACAAACTAATTAAGGAAGCTTGTAATCTGTTGTCAACCTTTCTATAGGACCAGCGCTCATTCTGAAAAACATGTCTGTGCTGATGAGGCACAATAAGTGCTTGAAAGGGCCTTGAGCAAACATGGTCATGCACTGTGTGCAGTAAAAGTGAAGTAAACCTGTTTGCATTAGTGAAAAAGCACCAGCGAGATGACGCCATTGGGGTCCGCCTGCGCCGCCGTGCCCGCTGGGCCGCCACGGGGTCAGGCCCTGTGTGACCCCCCATTAGAGTCAGGACGTGGCACCAGCCGGCGTCCCGCCCCGCTCATCGGATTACCGCAGCATGGAGCAACGGATCCTGTTTCTATTGATCTGCATAGGAAAAGGGCTGAGCTGGATGGTTAGAGAGGTGAAATTTAAAGCGCAGAGGTGCTTTGAAGGACGGTGGGAGGGCCTTTTGATGATGGGAGGATGGAGGATGCAACACTGGACTGGAGAGACACTCAAGTCTCCAGGCACCTGCAGTTTCCTGATATGAGGGAAAAACTTTGCTGCTGCTGCTCAGGCTTTGTGCCCCATGCCCTCCTTCCCTTGAAAGAGATAAAAGAAAATATGATGGTTTTTAATTGGCTCAGAGGAGAAAGGCTGCCGTGCCTTTATTAGCACTTTGCATCCAGAGAGGAGCACGAGAAAACAAATATTTTTGGGGGTAAAAAATACATAAAGCAATTATTTTTATGGCTTAAACAGACAATTAACTGTGTGTTTGTTGAACATGTGTTGCTTTATCTCATTTAAAGTCTCACAGTAAGTTTTTTTTTTAGCTCTAAGAAGTCTGAAAAAAAGGTTTAGCATTATTTGTGAAGCTGTTGATGCACATTTGTTTCCACTTATTGCACACAGGACTCGTGCACATGCCTGTATTTGCAATGTAACTGCTCATTACCCACAGCACAAACTATAAGGCAGTGAAACATACAACATTGTAAGATCATTAGGTGTTGGACTTGTTTGCCTGCAGAGCAGATGCATGCCTCCTTGTTGTTGTTTGCCTTGATTCTTTATCCCACCACAAGAGGGCAGCTGCGGTCTATTATTAGACCAACTGTCCCTCTCTTTAGGGTTGTTTACAGGGGGGGAAAAAGATGCTTTTTACCACCCCACCAAACACCTTTCCTTTCAGCCAAAGAAATCTCCTTCACCCTGCTCTTTGTCCTCTGTGTCAGCCGCTGACTGCCCAGCCTCTCAGCTCAGTAATTGCTGCTTTAGCCCTCAGTAGCTCCTCATTCTATCAGATTGTCCTTGACAGTTTATCCTCCTCCGAATTTGTCCAGAGCGCATGAGGCCAAATGCTGTTCACTGAGCTTTTCAGATGACTCATTGGGATAATGTGGACAGACACCAGCAGCGCTCAGAGTCAACACACAACACAAGATTAAATGAGGAATGTGGAGCTGCTGTGAGAGTCGTGAGCATCAGTGTCTTTGGCACATTCATGTCTGCTGCCACTGCTGCTTCACAATCTGTAAAATGATCATTTTGCATCATCTTTTAGCACCTCCAATGCTCCTCTATGGAGTCTGTCATTAAAATAACAGCTGCTGAACAGGGATTCATCTTCTCTTTAACATAGCATTTCACAACTACAGCATCATTTTGGGTTTAAATGCAGCACTGGGGCATCTCACTTCAGTCCATGCAGACAAAATACACAAGTACTCCGTCACAAAAAGCAGCCACCGTCTCCAATAGATGACAAAAAAAGACGCGTTGTTTATTTTTACACTGAGGTTCATTAAGTTTCCATCACCTTCAACTTCCATTATGGCTCCGGTGCTCATCTATTTGTAACTCAGCCGCCTCAGGGCGATCTGCTGAGGTATGATGACATGCTTCTCCGAACAGTGGCTCTCTCGCTGAGTCCATTATTCATGTGAGACGAGTGCGGCTCTCTCTGGAGTGGCAGACTGCTGCACTGTGCCACAGATTCCTGTAGGCGCCCTCCTCGCCATGCGCTCACCGGGTCGCAGCCTGACGCACTCGGGGAGGACGGTCCTCCGCTGTCACACAGCCGAGGGAGGGAGCGAGAGGGAGAAACAGAGCAACAGAGAGAGAGAGAGAGAGAGAGGGCAAACTTTGCGTGATAGTGGCTGAGACGCTTTAACGGGCTCACCTTGGCCACCACCGAGCATACCTTCGCTTAAATTCCCAACATCCGCTTTGTGAGGGACAGCGGCGAGGATCCCCCCCTCAGGAGAGACAGGGGCTGCATCCTCTGAAGCCGTTCATGCCGGATAAAGTTTACGAGCAGCGTGGTAGAGGAGAGGGGATAAAGACGAGACTGCATACCTTTCGATAAACTTATCGGGAAGTCGCTCGTCGCCGACAGCAATGGGCACCTTGCGCGACCTCCAGTACGCGCTCCAGGAGAAGATCGAGGAGCTGCGCCAAAGGGACGCGCTCATCGACGAGCTGGAGCTGGAGCTCGACCAGAAGGACGAGCTCATACAGAGACTACAGAACGAGCTGGACAAATACCGCTCCGTGATCAAACCGGCAACCCAGCAGGTCCAAAAGCAGAATGAGCTGCACGAGCAGCAGCGGACGAAGAGGCAGGCAATCTCGGCCGAACCCACTGCCTTCGACATCCAGGATCTTAGCCATGTCACCCTACCTTTCTACCCCAAAAGCCCACAGTAGGTGTCCACGTTATAAACGCATCATATTCACGTTTGAATCACGAGAATGAGGTTTTGCACTGGCTGTTGTGCACGAGTTCATTCACCCTTTGTCACCTTTCTGATTCCTGTGCGTAATGTTATGTGTGGCGCAGCAGGTAAGGCACCTGTAGCACATATGGATGATCAGACACACATACACACACACCCACACACACAATGACAATGTGACATGGTGCCATCAGCTATGAAATTTGGAGAAAAAAAAAACAGGAAATCATTAGTGACACTTATCAATAGGATTATCAGAAGCCCAGTGATAAGAAGCTGAATATCAATACGCCTGATCACAGCCTAACATGTGAGAGCAAAGAAATGTCACCCAGTGATGGGAATTACAGGTTTAGAGAGCTGGCAGTGGCAGCGCTGTGCAATGTACCAGTGCCTATTTTATACAAGCTGTGATTCTGTGACAGGCAGTCTTAACAGCCTCTCTGCATGTTTACCTTATGATTTGTCTCCCCCTCTCTCTCCCTCTTCCCCTCTCACCCTCTCTCCCTCTCCTTTTCAAACATCTCTCTCTCGCTCAGCTCGGTCTGCATCACGAGGTCTGGTTCTCAAAGTGAAACTGGCACAGAAATAGCCCTCTGTTGTGAAATAATCCAGCCGTCTGTTGGGTTTGAACTTGAAGGTTGTGCTATTATGAATCAATACACTTGCCCCCCTGGTGGACAGGAAGAAAATCTACTCTTCATTCTGGAAGTGCATTGAAAAATAGACCAATTGAGGACAATCAGAGTCATTATTATTATTGCCATGTCGGTTTTCACATGCAAGGAATTTGCTTTGGTGTATTGGTGCATAACATGATGCATTTTCAGAATCAAACCCATTTATCTGAATAGTCAAATCTAAAAAAAAAAAAAGCAGAATGGAGCACTCAAATGAAAATTATCGGTACTTTTAAATCCTCTCTGTGAAATATACCTCTCCTCTTGCTGGTACTTTCAGACTTTGCAGAGAGATGTGTCGGATATGAATGTCATTATTTTCTCGACAAGCAAACAAACAAAGCTCCAAGGATTTCATCAAAGAGGATTCAAAAATGAAGGGGATTATTTATCTGAAGCAGGGAAAGGCCATTAGTCTTTGTTATACCTGTCAGCTCCGTGCACAGAAAGCACACTCTTTTCTCGTGTGGTGTTTTTGTTCTTTTTCTCTTGCTGTCGCCAAATGAGCATGAAACTGTGGAGTCTGGCTTGGAATGAGGGATGGCCATTTCATAGATAGTGAGCTTCTATTGGATGTGCCTGTTTCCATTGAGAGATTTCCCAATACGGGCTTTTAGGGAGATGTTGATAGGAAGTTTCTTATAATTAAAACTCCCAAATATAGACTTGGTCCTGCATTTTGACTTCTTTCTCCATGAGGAGTTTGATGTCTTGTCCATTTAAGAGTACAATCACCTGTCAAATACTACGAGCGAAGAATGAAACTGAAAGAAAATGTCATAATGGGGCTGAAAAGGCTGTTTGAACTTCTATCAGAGCCTCTAAAGTGCAGCTAAAATGTTAAGCCAAGCGTCTGCCACACCTCCTCACACAGACTGACATTCTGTTCAATTTCACTCCTCTATTAAGCGTATACATAAACAAATTATGACTGTAAAGCAGCAGCCCGCTGAATGCAAATGACGTGCGTGAGCCCTGTTCACTTATTTGTTCTGCATTATTATCATTTGTTTGGACATCTGTGCGTGAGCAACTTGCAAAAGATCTTGTTCTCCAGAGTTGGAGCAATTAATTTGAAGTTGTTCTGTTTTTGGGAAAGTCTTCTAACTTTTGTTGTTGCTCAGTGGAGAGCAGCAAGGTTTTCTTTTCTCTTTTTAATAAAATATGCAAGTGCCCTCCCGGGATGACAACAGCTCCATTACATTTTCATTTTGTTTTGCTTATTGAAGTGCAGCGATAATGCCTGTTGGATTTGGCTAAATGTTTAGACTTTTCTTTCATTCTCACCCACTTTATCTTCTTTACAAGACCCATAGAGCGTTCCTTACACATACGCTATCCATCCTTCTCCCCCTGCCTGCCTCTTAGCTCCGTTAGCCTCTCCCACTTTACTGCCACCCCTCTTCTTTTTTCCTCCTAAAAGAGCATATTTTCTCCTTTTAAGGAAGGCTGAACTTGCTCAGCCTCAAACTTCACCAGTGGATGAAGGCAAATATATCATCCTCACAAAGGAGAGGAAGGCAGATGTTTTTATAAGGGTCTGGTTGGAGGACGTTGTTCAACATTGCTATCAGAGGCTCAAGTCGGGGGGTCCAGAGCACGGTTGAGAGGACCAGAAACCTCCTGGGAGTAAAATAACAGAAAGAGGGTCAGCGAGGCAGATTCCCAGCGGACTTGAGGTCAACTTTGGAAAATAATAATTTCCAATTTGTTGTTGACAATTTAGTTAATAATATGCCAAGTTCTGCCAGCAAAAATTAAGCATCATTAGGTCAGTGCGCATCATAAGAACATCACAGTCCAGACTGACACTGCTTAGTAAAGGCACACCTATATTTAGCAGGGCTGGACTTTCAATTTTGGGATTCGGATATTCTTTTTTTTTTTTCTTTTCGAGAAATGACATGATACATTTATCAACCCTGACTGCCACAATTTGATTTTCTTTTTTAATTCACTATTTAAAATGGGTTGAATCTTGTTTCATTGTGGAGCTGAATGTGTCATGAGCACTCTGCTCCACGGCATAGACAGCTAGTCAGAGTCCGCCTGCACACACACACAGTGACAGGGCTAACTGTTAGCATCACATGGCTAATGTTACCAAATGCTAATGAATAGGTTTAACTCCAGAGTTGAGCCATTTCGGTGTCTGTGTGAGGTTGTTGGGATTGTTTAATGGCTCAGTGTCGGATGTTAGCCGCTGCTGCTGTTTTAGCTCGTGCTAATCTTACAGATCTTAAATTTGTAAGGAGCTACTATGTTGCTGTGCTTCTGTTTTATGGGGCTTTGTCAGGCATTGTCTAGGCAAGCTTCCACTACCCCCAACCAAAACAAAAATATTGGTATTATCTTTAATATTTATTGTGTTTATTTTGAACAAGAAAAAGTGCTAATTATAGATCAACACAAATAAAAAACTTTGCAATGAAACAAACAATAAATGAACAAGGTATGTGTATATTTGCTAATGTACTGCTCCTTGGTTGGCTTTTACCCTTTCATTTTCTCTTACAGTGCTTTCAGACCTAGAGTTGTCTTGCTTTGGTCTGAATCAGGGACTAATTTTGTACCAAAGTTGCATAATTGCCTAGAGTTGGTTCGTGTTCTCACGGCAGCATTTACAAGCGGACCACATCAAATGCCTTGCGCAAGAAAGCTGCTCTTGATTGGTCAGAATTTCCATGCGGGAAAAATCCAGGAAGTAAACAAAGCGTTGAAGAAGAGTACACTTGCAAGATAAATGTGACACTTTCTAATGTCACAATGGAGCGACAACTACACAGGTTGATTTTAGCGCTGCTCATCGTGGACTATATTGCTGTCATTGTTCATTTTAGTCAAACCATACAGTTTGAAAACGAGGTGCGGCTCCAACTAGAAAACAATGTTTTGATGCATTGGATGTGCTGAATGTGCATATTAAGGCAGTACAGGAGGAGGAGCACATTAATAATCCTCCAGGACTGTAACATGCTCATGTTTAACCCAAACAATGTGTCATGTGACTGCAGTTGGTTCAGATCGAGGTCAGAACACGTTCTCACCACAAACAAACTACACCAGAGTTCGTCTGTAACCAAAACAACTGGACCGAGACCACCTCTTCAAGAAGGTCTCGGTCCAGTTGTTTTGGTGCGCACCTGAGTGCGATTGCTGTGTTCACACCTGCCCAAACGAACCGCACTTAGGGGGCAAATGAACTTGAGTTGGATTGAACTGAACCAAACAGTGCAGGTGTGAAAGCACCCTTACTCTAATGCTCTCCACATACACTCCAGAAATATCCACCACTGTCTGGAGCCTAATAAGATGAGCATTTATGTAGGACTATTATTTATTCATGATAAGAAAACACAGCATACTTTTTGGGAAAAGTTCTTAATTAACAACCCCTCCCAGCTAAAGTAAGAACATTCACTGTTGATTACTACCGAAGCTCCAGAGCCCTAAAACTTCATTTGGGAAGTCCCTATTGTTAACGCGAAATCCCTGTAACCCAGTGACAGCTGTCAACATTAAGTCTAAATCATCTTTTCCTCTGTGTGCAGTCTCTGCTGGAAAAAAAGAAGGTTTTAGAAGAACATAGATTGCGGGACATGAATGTAAAAATAAGTGCAACACCTGCAGTCTTCTCTGCTCCATTCCCAGGAGTGCCTTGTTCAGACTCTCAAGGACGTAATAAAAATATCTAACAAGAAATCTTTGGATCATCCCGGCTGCTGCTCTGTCAAATAAATTAAAATCCTGGAGCTTTGGATGCTTGTTACCCCACTGACACTTTCATCTGTCTCTGACCTGTAAACAAGGGTAAATGCTGAAGAGGCATGTCCACGAATGACACAGAGGTCTTGGATAGTGACGCTGCCGAAGGGAGATACTATGAAAATCTGAGTTTTGTACAGTGTGTGGAGATATAATGGCAAATATTCAATATAATATTCTGACCTGTCCCTGAGATTAGTATATTAATTCAGTTTGTATAAATAGCTTAAGTAAGTAATCAGTGTATTCCCAACAGATTGTGACGACGAGCTAATGTTGGTCTTTAGTCATTTAGCTGCTCACTTTCATCCACAAGTATCACTGCTGTGAGAGATTAAAAGCACAGCTGTTTGGGGATCCACAAGCCTTGAAACCCTAATTGAAAATTCACCAGACTGTTGATTGCTAAACACGCATTAGGAGAACCTTGTTTTTTTAATATCTCAGCATGCTATTTTAAGACTAAAACCAAAACTCATCACTCAGCCGATGGAGTAAAAATGACGATCTGTAGATGCCGGCCAAGGTTGGGAATTTATGTGCCAGCTATGATAGCTGCTTCTTAGTGCATCTCTGAGTGTTTTTCATCTGAAGGAGCAACAGTGTTCCTTCACTGACTTGATAATGTGTCTCAAGATTTAATGGAGATGCATTCGTGTGACCTTAAAAGTTCAATATAAGCCCTTGAGGAGGAGTAAGACACTGACTATAAAACATCACCTCACATACGGATGAATGTGCAGAGGGGTTTGTTGTGCTACTCAAAACACAGGCATGCTTGTGCATTGTGCTCGATACATAAATAATACAAAAACAAAACCCTGGGCACTGCTGACACTGCTGTATCATGGCAGACATTGAAGTTTCAGAGTGTAAAGTTTGTGTAGCTGTGTGGTTGGTGCTGTGGGCAGAGAAGCATGTGTGTTGTGGGAGCACCGCCTCATAAATGCCTTCCAGGTTATTTGCCCTTTAGCTTTAAGCTCCTCAGGTGATCAGCCTCAACAATGCACCCAGAAATCCGTTTCTGAAAAGGGCACAGAGCGCATAGAGGCAAGAGGCAGCTCTTCACTGCCTTTAAATCCTTCTAGCAGAGGATAGAGAGTGCTTTAAGGGTATAAAAGTTGGGCTTCTCAGGAGGGGACTCCTTGTTGGATTAACCCTGATACATAATATTAACCTCATTCGTCCGGCTGACATTCTGTCAAAACCGGCCACGCAGTGCTCGGCCGAGAATCTCTGACTCTGGTGATGACGCGATTCAGTAAAGGACTGATCTTAACTCACTGCTAACGTCTTGCCTCAGATTTCTCTCCTGTCTCTTGACACTTCTTAAACTCTGGCTTTTTCAGTATCACTGCGCTTGGCTCCAGGGTTCACACACATTTTTACCAGTGAATTCTCTAAACGTCTCCATAACATTTTACCCTGTTTATTTTATTCAAGTAGTTTAAAATGTGTAACTTTGAAAATAACATGCACCATTTGGTTTATTTGTTCTCTCTCTCAGCACTGCCGCCTTGGCCGTAGTCCCAGATCCATTCATAAGAAATCCAACATCGACTGCTACAACAATTTTGTTTTTATGACAGTTTAAATATGAGGAAATAGTTTATGTTATGATGTAATTTGAGCTGACTTTCCCCTTCATGTTCTCAAAAACCGTACAGCAAAATAATGTAATATTTGACATGGTCATAGCCAGGGTATTCCTGAACAGTATTACATTGAAAGTTTCAGCACACCTCTTAGGGTAGATGGTAAATGGACTGCACTTGTATAGCACCTTTCTAGACTTCCGACCACTCAAAGCGCATTCACCCATTCACACACACACATTTAAACACTGGTGGCCGAGGCTACCATACAAGGTGCCACGTGCTACTCAGTAACCATTCACACGCTCTCACACACCGATGTAACAGCCATTGGGAGCAATTTGGAGGTCAGAATCATGCCCAAGGATACTACTACTACTAGCTCTACCTCTGAGCCGCTTAAGGAAAATATATATTAATCCGATTTATGAAAGATTAGGAATAAGGACATTTTTTAGTGTGCTTGAATGTCATTTGAGCCCGTGCAGTAATGAGTAGTTAGACTAGCTACTTCAAATTGTGTATGGTCATAGGAACATTTTCAGCAGAAATCCTATTGCACTCCTAAACAAACCCATTACAGAGACGTTTTTTATTCTGACGTCACATATTCAACAAGACTTATTTAATATTCTTCTTCCTTCCTGGCCAATCCAAGCTGCAGCTTTATCAGTTCTAAATTTGTCTTTCATTGCGTGAAAATTTAGCAGCCCTGCATAACACATTTCCTGTAACAAGTTACGTGCACCGGTGCATGTAGAGCTGAGAATTACAGCTCAAAATTTAAGTGCGCTACCTTGTATATTCATTCATTCATTCATTTCATTTTCCATAACCGCTTATCCTGTTGGGGGTCATGGGGGAACTGGAGCCTATCCCAGCTGAGACCCTGGACAGGTCCGAGACTATCACAGGGCTGACACATAGAGACAGACAACCATTCACACCTACGGACAATTTAGAGTCACCAATTAACCTGCATGTCTTTGGACTGCGGGAGGAAGCTGGAGTACCTGGAAAAACCCACGCTGACACAGGGAGAACATGCAAACTCTGCACAAAAGGCCTCCCCCACCCCGGATCCGAATCAGGAACCCTCTTGCTGTGAGGCGACAATCCTAACCACTCTACCACCGTGCTGCCCACTACCTTGCATATGTACATGATATTTCAAGCCCTGTAACTTTACTCGCTCATTGGACAATCTCACCACCAACTAGCTGCATATGCCGAGAGGCCAGACCAGCATGGCCCTTTTTGGCGATAGAAAACCAAAAATCCTGTAGCTGTCAATGTAATTTGACGTGCTTGGATTAATGTTGACAACTTTGTGTGCATTTGTTTCTTGTTAAAGAAACGTCTGCGTTAAGGACATGTCTAATAATTGTTTGGTGACCTTGCCTGAACCTGAGCATTTATGATACCTTGATAAATTAAGGTTGATCGCCATCATGTCCCTTCAGTCTTCCACTGTCCGAGTGGATCTATGACCAAACACACTGGACATAATGTTGTGATCTCGACGTGTATAGATGTCCCGATCACGATACCTGTGATTCAATCAAATATGTATATTTGATTGAATCAGCTACAGCCATGACACGATGCTGGTCTGTTCTATGTGTATCACATGATACCAGTGATGTTTCAATGTTCACATAGCGCAGCAGTATATTTTAAATTAGTAATACTAGGAATGTATTTCACGTAACATTGGACATGTTTTGGGGTTTTTATAAACATATTTTAAACAACAGCCACAAAAATGTATATTTAAAACTTTTCCAAAACAGTCTGTTAATGCAATTTGATGACCGTGGGCAGCGTGTGGCTCTAATTAACTTGTTGTCAACACATGGATGCCTCTCATGATCAAATGTCTCTCCTCCATCAGTGTTACATAAATAGCACCTAAACTAAATGATGACTCGACGTAATGTCCCCCCCTTAAGCCCGCCTGACAAAGTGCTCTGTGCGCTGAGCTGCACCTTGACGACTGCACATTAGCTGTACAGTTAATTACGTTCCCTCCCGTCCTTGCATAGTCACTGCAAAAAATACTTACCTGTGGAATGGCCTAATGGGTGCACAGTCTGAAGGCCTGCTTGGCTTTCAGAAGCGCAACCCTGAGTGGAAACAATCTGCCTCCATTACGCATGGATTTTGCTATTTATTGACTTGTTCCAGCATTTGGAGGGAACAAATCGGTTTCACCTTGATGTCTTTGAAACGAGGACAGGTTTTTTTTTAAAAAAAAGCTACTGTGCAGTTTGAGTGCGATTTAATTAATTGCCTAAGAAATAATCAGCCTGCCTGTTGAACTGGTCAACATCCTTCACTGGGTTTAAGAAACTATTTGAATCTCAGCCAAGGTTGTTGCTCGAGGCTTGTCTTTAATACATATATACTGTCAAAACCTGACTTGTACGCATTTCTCCTTTTAAATATCTAATTATGTCTTTCTTCTAAGAAAAAAAGCCATATGAATTTGTGCTTTTAAAGTGATGGTGTCATTTTGTTTCACCTCGTCTCCAGGTCCAAGGATCTGATCAAGGAGGCCATCTTGGACAATGACTTCATGAAGAACCTGGAGCTGTCGCAGATCCAAGAGATCGTAGACTGCATGTACCCTGTGGAGTATGGAAAGGACAGCTGTATCATTAAGGAGGGCGACGTGGGCTCACTGGTCTACGTCATGGAAGGTAAAAGCATGTAACAGAAGTAAAATATCAGCGATGGGATGAAAACCACAAACAGAATGAGTTTAAACCCGAACAAGATATAATTACCCTTTTTAAATGGATCAAGGTGGAGCTGTGTGGCTGTGTCTGACGAGCTTTAAGAGCTCCGGCACGACAATGATAGAAAATAAATGAAAGGGCATTATTGATGGGTTTCTGCAGAGTGATGAGCTAAAATTCAAAACTACACTTTGTGATGCTGTATGATTCACTCATGTCCCATTGATTTTTTTTTCGTGTGATGCTGTGTGCCCGCTGAGTCCGTTCTCTCTCATTCTGTTTTAGCCATATTGTTTCAGCGTCACTTTTTTTTTTCCCTCTCTAAAATGAGCGTCGATGAGTGTGAGAGCTTCTCATGACAGTAACAACAGCACAACGTCCACTCTGGCGCTGATGGGATTTGTGAAAGGGTATTTTTGCTACATGATTTGTCACAACAGATACTGCTATGAAGTGTTCAGAGAGCCATCGTCTCTGACAATAGGTTTGACTTCGGGGAAAATAGCCTCAGTTAATGCCGGCGCAGTATAACTGACCATTATATAGAGGTGAACTTCACAGGCGTAATACAGATTCAAATATTGAAATACAGAACTTATAAGTTACTATTAATGCTCGCTTTCCCATTGAAACCTCAATAACTTGAACTTGGCTCACACATACAGTTGCATGGGAGTGTAACTGACCATAGGTGTAGATTTTGGGGGGTACACAGGGGACACGTGCCCCTAAATATAGAACATGTGCATTTGTCTCCCCCAATAAAAACATAAAAGTAGCAGAAGGCTTTTATTGTGACAAAATTAAAGACATTTGCGCCATGAATTGATGCAAAAAAGGCACAGATTGATGCTACATGTTTGAAGCTGAGGACTCTCAAACCCCCATTTTATATGTGTCTAGGGCTGGGTGATATAATGACTGTGTATGATATGTCGACATATTTTCAAGCAAGTTCTCCAGCAACACTTTTTAGAGCAGTAGCCTGACGTGCACCTCCCCAGAAATTTACTACGCGTCGTAGCGATGCAGACCTCCTGTCTATTCCCTCAGTGGAAACTAAGCTTTTATTTACTTTAATTTCACAGATAAGAAACAATAAATTGTGAAGACAATAAATTCTTGTGTGTGATTTATCCTGGCTTCATATGAGCAGAGGAAATCTCCGCTATTTGCTAGGCTAATTATGAGCAGAGGAAATCTCCGCTATTTGCTAGGCTAATTTTTACGATATAAAATGCCATAGGCTGGCACTAATAACGTTAGCATGTTGTACACATTTGGAAAACATGTTTAGTATCAGACAGTTGTTTTGTCAGTGAACCTTGTGAGTTGTAATGGAGCCGAATTTTGTAACGTTACCTTTGTTAAATGTTGCTGCTGTCCCTGGCTTCATATGAGTAAAGGAAAAGTCTGCTAGCTGCTAGGCTAATTTAGACAATGTAAAATGCCATAGCCTTGTGCTAAACACATTAGCATGTTGTATTTGTGGGGAAAATGTGTCCAGATAAAGACAAGTGCTTTGTCTGTGAATGCTGCCAGTTATAGTGAAGCTGATTTGTGTACTGTGTTTGAAACTGTCACTGTTGAGCCATGTTTAATGTGTGTTTTGAATCAACTTAACTTTACAGCACTTCAAAGAAACCCCACCGCCGACTAGTGTTTTAGAGGTGTCACTGTTGTGCAGCTGCATATTTTCAAACGGGAGTAAAATCCCTGTCTTTGCATTTTATTTTGATCACAGTCTATTTTTGTAAAACTGCTAATGGCATCTCAAATGTGGGTTTGGCTTGCGACTGAAAACATGTAGCCCATTTCATAGAAAATACCGAGATATATATCGTTTATCACCAGCCAGCCTGTAAATGCTGAGATATAAATTTTTGTCCCTATTGCCCAGCCCTATATGTGTCCCCCCAAGTGCTAAATGAAACCTATGCCCAATGTGGATTCCAAATGTTTCAAGGTGGAAATACTTTCTTCAAATCCTAAACAAGATGGCTACAACAAGAGAAAGAAAGAGAGCGAAGAAACCTGCTGTAATCTTTAATCTCTTTGGTTGGTACACACAGTGGCATTTAAAGGTTAATATTTTACAAGGAAGAATGGTGATATTGATTGTTTCACATCTGCCACCTTCTTTTATTATCAGGTTGGAAAGACAATTCCTGGATGCCCTATTCGGCCATACGTCGTTAAGAATAGATCTGTGGGAAAGTTGGACCAAAATGACATAAAGCAGTTATACTAAACTTAGACTTTTTTTTTAGTTTAATTCTCCCACAAATCTATATTTCTATAAAAACATACTCTGCACTTGGCTCTCTTGGAATAGAGGCAGGTAGGATTTATCATATTTGAATGGGCTCCCGAGACAGACAGCGTCTGTGTTTGGATGCCAGCAGATGTGTTATGGCTGCTTTCTGTCTTCATCTGGTCTTTAGTGACTCACTGGGTCTGAATTCAAAAACCCTTTGTGGCGCGTCGAAGAACTGTGACTTTAGAGGTTATTGTATTAGGGAGATGACTTAGTCATATTGATCAGTAAACCAGCGGAGATCTTTGACTGTGTTTTGTCAACTATGACTTAGTCGAATACTGCCATCTTTGAGAAATAGATAAGTGTAATTATATACAGTACAATACAACAAAAGCAGTGCTGGAAGTTTTCAGATCCTTTACTTCAGTAAGAGTACTAATACCACACAGTGAAAAGTAAAAGTCCTGCAGTACCCTGTCAGTGTTTTACTACTATATATGATGTTTTTGAATTAATATTATTGCTGCATTCATGTGTATGTTGCGTTTCCCTGTGGTAGATGTTAAAGGTTAAGCTAATTTTAACTACTTTATATGCTGTTGGGTGGTTTAATCTACTGCAGTGCATCATATTCTGTGAGATCACTGTGTGTTGCTGTCTTGTGAGAACCACTTATCTCTAAAGTCAACTTTTCATGGTGTCAGAAAAACAGACCTGCTTCCAGCTTTGTGATGATGCATTTTCCAGCTGATCCAAGAGGGCTTTTTAATAATTTATTTTGCTTAAAAAGGAGGAGAGTTTTCTCTTCAGATAAAGGAACACGTCATAGGTCAGTTTATTTTAAGCCCAGTTCAGACCACAGATTTGTGACGAGACCAGGTGAAACATGCAACTACTTGCAATGCGCTGTTCTGCAACGTTCTAAAAACCTGCCGGTTCACACCGACGCAACTAGATGAGACAGTGTATCATCTCAGTGCAACGGCTCTCTGACCTGGTCGAGCTCAGACAGGTCAGTTGTGGCGAATCATTCAACACCAACACATCTGGAGGTACATGGGCTTCACTGGACAGGGTGGTAATTTAAAAAGAAACTAAAGCTGTCAAATAAATGTAGCAGAGTAAAAAGGACAGTATTTACCTCTGAGATGTAGTATGGAGTAAAAATATAAAGTAACATGAAATGAAAATACTAGCAAAGTACAAGTACCTCGAGTACAGCACGGTAATATCACATTCCACCACTGAAATAAAGTATTAATGTATTTCTATAACAATAAAAAACTGAACATTTTAGTCACTCATGCCGTGGTTTAAGGGGTGGTAATGCAGGTTGGTTCGCTACTTTAATCCAGACGAAAAAATCTCAACAAATATTGAATGGAATTAGCATAAAAATGTGTAAAATCATGGAGCCCAGAGGATGAATCCCACTGACTTTATCACCAAGTACCCGCTAAACTTTTTACATTCCCATCAGCCTCAGCTGTACTTTACATTTTGTGCTAATTAGCAGATGTTAGCATGCTAATACACTTAACGCTAAAGGTGAACATGGTAGACATTGCAGCTGTCAAACAACAGGTTAGCAACTGTAATTGTGAGCATGTTAGCAGGCTGATGTTTCATTTCGCTGAGATGCTAGAATGGCTCTTAAATCATCTAATAGTCACAGGGGCCATTTTCCCGCAGATGTAAGTACATTTTGCTGATCATTCTTCTGTACTTTTGCAGTGGGTGTGTTTCCATCCCTGTCATTTTATGCACATTTTCAGTTAGTGCATCAAAATACCTGACTGTAAAATCTTAAAAGACTGCTGTGAAGTTTTTACCATTGCGGGAGGTGGAAAACTTGGTGTTTCGATAACAGAAAAATGCAACTGGACTTTTAACATGCTCATGTTTGCACACAGGGCTGTTCCCAGAACTCTTCCAAAGGCACATAGCTCTAATATTAGTTGTTAAAACTTTATTTCCATTTTCCGGTGTGCTCTGTTGTACATCCATTGTTTTTCTTAAATTGAGGTTTGACTGGCGCTCTTTTAGTTACGTCATCTTGTTGCCCCCTCTCCTGCAGGCTTCTGACTTGAGAGTTGGCACCACCTACTTCTTATCTCGATGAACCAACTCCCGATATTCTTACAATAGTAATGAAGGGAGGAAAGCACATAAATTCATATTACCTGTTGCCGATTATCTGAAAATCCCATTAAAATTCACGCTACATTTAGAAACCCAACTAGCGTTGTACTGGTACTTTTACATCAAGGACCAGAGGGCTTCCATTTACAGCCTTGTTGTAAAAACAACGTCATTTGTCGCCCTTATCTGTAAACTGCAGAGAGAAGTCAGATATGTAAAGAGTCTAACGTGTATCTGGCATTATGCAAATGAAATGCAAAACACAACCAAAGCCTGTACAACAGTCACCTGAGAGGACATTTTGGGAGTTAGGGAAGTACTGGGCACTGTAACAAAATCAGGGATTAGATGTGTTTGGATGTGTTAGAGGTGCTTGATTATGGCAAAAATCATAATCCAGATTATTTTGGTTAATATTGAGATCACAATTATTTAACACTCACTAACTCTGGAGACATCAGGCATTTATTGAACTTAAAAAAAAATAAAAAAATTAAAAGTGCATTTTCCTGCTGAAAAACAGGCTCGAGGTGAACTAAACTTGCCACAGCCTGGCTGAGAGTGCGTTAAAGAATGGGAAAGCATAGCATTGCAATATTTTGCACGGCAATATTGCAATGATACACAGACACCAAGTATCCATTTTTAATTATATAAATTATTAATATTGCAAAGACAAATTAACCTTCTGGTAGCCTTCTAGAATAATAAAATGAATTGCTTTTTCAGTCCACTAGATCCATTTTTCTGAGCTGACTGAAAACTTTATTATATAAAACACATGTTGACACAGATTTCCAAGTTGGAGACATAATATGCGTTTTAAAAAAGGTAATAAATCACAATATATCGCAATATGTGTTATCGCCATACTATCGCAAAATGTTTCATATCGCAATAATCTTGTATCATGACTTAATTAACGTGAGAATATTGTGTCATAGGGCCTCTGGTGATTTCCATCCCTAGCTTTTAAGGAGGGATGAAAGTGCTGTTAAGGAAAGGGATGTGCTGGATTTATAAAGCCCAGTTCAGACCAATGATTTGCGATGAGGTGAAACCGCTTAAGAACGTTGCAGAGAAAAGTTGCAGCAGTGTGAACTGGCCGTCTGAGCTTGGCTCAAGCCGGCTGATGGTCACCTGCAACTCCGCTGGTCAAAACCCCCGCTGACCCCTCTGTTTCCATCCTCATGGTGTGCCTGTGTCGGATGGTGGGTCGCTGCTGCTTCTCACTGTATGTGCTTATGCCCCCCTCACACACACACACACACATTCTCATTGACTAACCAATTAATGCTGCTTAGTCATATTATTGTGGTTTATTTATTACAAACAGTCCATCTGATGCTCATTTTATGTTCTGTTTCATCACTACTACAGATGCAACTGTAGCCAGTTTCTCACTATCACTATCCTGATTCATATTTTAAGAAGCTACAAATTATATTCAGCCACAAAATAAACCTGAAAAGCTGGAAATCAGAACAGAAGTACAGAGAGTTGTTGCATAGTGATGATACACCATCTCATCTAGTTGCATTGGTGTGAACTGGCAGGTTTTTAGAACATTGTAGAGCGACGCATTGCCAGTAGTTGCCGGTTTCAAGTCGTCTCATGGTCTGAACTGGACTTAAAACCACAAAAAGGGCGCATCATTGTGAAATTTAATGCTGCACAATAATCATTTTTATCTCCATTATCTTCTTTTCATAATTGTTTGAAGCCAAAATTGTAATTGAAAATAAAAGTCAATTAATTGTCCAGGCCGAGATTGTATCTTTAATTCACTGACAACCAATGAAATTAATTAGAAAATACATCCTCCATTATTGCTCCGACGTTTTCTGATCAAGTTGTGGATGGAAACAGGAAAATGGAGCAGGTGCAGTTTTCCCAGAAAGCGAGGGCACGAACCTCCAGATGCTGAATTGGTGGTTTAAAATCTGTGGTCTTTTACTTAACGTCGGTCACCCATTCTGTAGGTATTGAGTAGATTTTAATCTCTCCCTGTAATGAAGGCAGAGCAGTCCATTGTACCAGAGGTGACTCGTCATGCTAGGTCACAAATGAGCAAGTGTCACACTGACATGATGGATAGGTTTCTCTCGAGCGCAACACAGAGACAGAAACAAAAGATGCAAATCTGCAGAAGAAATAATTGTTGAGAGGCTCTGTGATTTCCTCTCTGACAGTGATAGAGGACAGACCTGTAGCGTAATTGAAAACAGGGCTTCAATTTAACAGTGGTCATACGCCGCCAATATCAGATGTTTGGTTAATTATTTCCCATTTTCGAATCCTGAGGGTCGGCTTAACATATTTATCTTCGGCTCTCTCTTGCTGCCCCGAACTCTTTTCACTCCACTTTGCTCGTCTCCTCTTTTTAATTCTCTCTCTAGTGTCTCTCGCCTGCAGTTTTCACCCTAACTGTCCCTGGCCGTGACTTGCTTTGCATAAAAAACAAATGTTAAAAGCATTAGCCCAAGGGTTGACGACTTTGTGCCAAGGTCTGTGGAAGCCCATCATAGTCTGTGACTTTGTAATGCGCGCTGACAGGATGTCTGAGTGCGCCATGCCATGTCAAACACACAGCTGCGTCTGCTCAACATTGTACATCATTTTCCTAGCAAATGAAGTGCTCACTGCTCCGGCACCAGTGTCATTTCTTATTGAGACTTGGCAGACTAATCATTAACATTTTGCCACGGGGCTGACAGTGTTTATCATGCATCATGTAACCATATGAGGAACAAGTAAACTACACCAATACAAAAAAAAAAAAGAGTGTGCAGAACTTATTTTGCCCTGAGAGGCTAGACAGATTTTTTCCAGAGAATATCACAGCGCTCCCTGTTTAAACAACCTCAGAGCAGTTAGCTTTTGTCGCAGATGCACCTGATAATTAAAGATCAGACAAAACAGGATCCTGGCACTGGCTCGCAGCTATGATGAGGCTGCCGCAGCTCCTTTAATGAACGTTTGTTGTATTTTTGTCGCATCCACTGGGCTGCAAGTGACGGTTCGCTTTAAAGTACTGATTGCAACTGAGACAAAAGCTGACGTTTCCATGGAGATGAGAGGGGGCTTTTGATTGGATGTGTCGTCCGGGAAGACCCGTACAGGTGGCTAATGATGATAATCAGCTCCAATTATTATCAAGTATTTCCTTGACAGTAAAACCCACTCGATTTCCTTCATAGTCATCATTCAGCTTGATCTAATGAAAGTGTGTATGCTAATAGGCTTTACCTGTCAGGAACACATTGCAGATGGAGACAGTGTTGACAATGTTATGCGTAAGCTTGTTGAACTTGTAACAGAGCCTAATCCTTTGCTTTGATAATAGAGATTTCATGATTAGTCTGGATGGCATAAACATACTGAAAACTGGGCTCAGACCAAAATGCAAAACCTCTGAGAAGCACTCGACGAGTTCGGTCTGATGCGCGATAAAAATGATTGTTGCAGCCATCAGCTGGCGGATTTTTTAAAAATGACTCACAGTAATTGGTTTTGTGTTGTTAACCATGTTAAGCTCATATCTTACTATATAATGACGAAAACTCTGTCTATGTGTGTGTGCGTGTGTGTGTGTGTGTGCGTGTGTCTGTTCCATGTTTTTCTCCTCACTGACTTGGTCAATCCATGTGAAATTTGGCACAGTGGTAGAGGGTCATGGGAGGATGCGAATGAAGCAATATTACATCAATTGGCCAAAGGGGGGCGCTATAGCAACCGATTGAAATTGCAAACTTTGAATGGGCATATCTCATGCCCCGTATGTCGTAGAGACATGAAACTTTGCACAGAGATG
>NC_065524.1:24494312-24499235 GCF_006386435.1 Epinephelus moara | reverse complement strand
TTTTCTAATTTTTGGTATGACTAAGTCATGGTATGGTATGCTGTGCATAATCACGGAAACTGTCAGTGTATCATTCTGTCAGTCAGTCATTCTGTCTGTCCCACGTTTTTCTACTCACTGACGTGGTCAATCTATGTGAAACTGCACATAGGCATTGAGGATTGGCATAGGTAGAAGGTGACAAAGCTACCAATGGCTATGGACTAGTTTTAAGTTTATTTAAGACTGAGTTTGAAGCGACAGACCAGTCAGCTTTAAGTGTCAGATTCAAAATGTTTTTTTTAAGGGCTGCTTTATTGATTAATCCACCTATTCTATCCTCAATTCATCGATTGACCATTTGGTCTACAAAGTGAAAACCCAAAAATATAAAGTTTACTATAATAAAAGACCAAGGAAAACAGCAAATCATCACATTTTAAACCTGGAAATATCACTTTTTTGGGCATTTTTTCCCTTAAAAAAACAACTTAATGCCTCACTAGATTATTTAAAAGTAGCCGGGGGCAAATGATTTTGGGGGTTGCTAGATCTGAAGAATCATGGACAAAAGCCTAATTACTGGTACATTCTCCCTCAGTTTGTTCTAGACAAGGACTTTTGCAATTCAAAATACTGCACAGACTTCACTTATTAAAAAATAAGCTCTGTAAAATGTATCCAAATATTAGTCCAGCATGCGATCGTTGTGGGCAGTCACCAGCCTCACTAGCCCATATATTCTGGCACTGCCGAAGAGTCACAACATATTGGCAAAATATTTTTCTGTCGCTATCAGACGTCCTGGGTCGACCTGTGGATCCTGATCCACTGACCACACTCTTTGGTATTAGAGATTTTGATCTTGTGCTAACCAGCCCACAACATAATATGATGTTATTTTTAACCCTACTAGCACGTAGATTGACATTATTAAATTGGAAGCAAATGCAGGCTCCTGCCCATCCTGCCCTTGTGAAGGATGTGATGTATCCCCTGCATTTGGGAAAGATTAAATTCTCATTAAGAGGGTGTGAAAACAAATTCTACCAGATCTGGCAACACTTTATAGACCACTTTAAGAAAGATGCACTAAGTTCTTCCCCTAACTGGCCGAGTTTAAATGAAACAAAATATGGTCAATCTGACATCCTTCTCTGTTGTTAATCTTATTTTATTAAAAAAAAACCCCCAACTATTTATCTTTTTCTTTTCTTTTTTTGTTGTTTTAAATAGAATGATGGGTTTTACTCGTAAATAGTATATTTTGCAAACTTGCGTCTTTTTCTATACATTTATGACAAACAGGGGCGCCGCCAGGGATTTTGGGCCCCAGGAAAAGAATTTTTACTGTGCCCCTTACACATACAAAAAAAAAAGAAAAAAAAGAAGCTATTATACATAAAACTATGCATTTTGATGGTATTTTTGACTATCATTCCCATATTTGTGAAAAAAGAACAATCTCTCCCTCCACTTCCACATTCCTCCCTGACAAACTTGAAGAGGATCCTGGACCTGGCTCTGTAGAGTGTACGTGACATACATAAATTATATAGTATTTCCTATAATGTAGCCTAACTATTGTAATAGTTTCAGGTGGCCTCCCACCATTTTGTTTTACTTAAAGGTGCTTTCAGTGATTTGACCAAAAATAACAAAAGAAAATGCGATTTTCACGAACAATCCCCCACTGCTCACTGTCTCCCTCTTGTAGGTCTAATTTATCTCTAAAACTGTAGACTCACAGGTGGTGGCATTGGATTTGGGGTGAAAAAATACATATATGAGGCTATATGGTCGTTAATCTATTTAATCTTCTGATTTCCAGAATATGTAAACTTTTCTCTGATTGGATTGAGAGCAGTCACCCAGTCTGCTGCACACACCACAAATTTTCTCCTCTGTTGTCACCCAGTCTGCTGCACACACCACAAATTTTCTCCTCTGTTCCTACTGCAATTCTTCTTTTTCAGTGGTAGCTGAATTTTAACAAAACAAAAAAGTTTATATATATATATATATATATATATATATATATATAGATAGATAGATACGTAGATAGATAGATAGATAGATATGTATGCTTTTTAAACCAATAAAATTGTTCAGAACGATTTTTATTTCATTTATTTTAATTAATCTTTTCCATAATAATAGATTAATCATTTATATATTTTGTGTGTATTGTTCTTATCTGACATTTGAGACTGTAATAAAGTTTATCATTATTATTAATTCAACACACAGCTGCTCACCTCCTTCCTCATGTGGGGGTACTGGTTCAGGAGCAGGTGGAGATGGGGGCTGACAGACAGCTGCTGCTGCTGCTGCACTTGACGTATCTGTTCGGAACGAGGCATCATGTTGACAGAGGGGAGGTCAGCTGATTGAATATGAGCAGCTTGCTAAATGCTTGACTATATTGATTATTTAACTAAAACAACAGTGAAATGTGAAAATCCAGAGTTTTCTTCAGAAATATGAGCTAACATGGGGAGAAAAGTGAGCTAGCTTATAGACATGGACAAAGTTAATATTCCATAACTTTCCACCACGTGAACCACTAACAAACCCACCTTGCTTTTTGAAATACTGGGTGACATACTGTCGACCCTTTGCTTCCTCTTAGCTTCCTTTCTTTCCGTTTTTGGCTACCTGATTTTTGAGGCATATTGCTGTCTCTGCCTTCTTACCTGCTGTCTGTGACAAATTACCAGCGCACTGCAGCTGATCCAGTCGGACTGAACCATTTTACGTAAATAGAGAGGGGGGCGTTAATGTTTCCAAAACAAATAAAGTTATTGTTACCAGTACATTGTAAATAAAATATATTTGTGATTATAAGTTAGTTAATAACTTAGTGTCATATTAGTTTTTGTCAGAATTATAATTTTATTAGCGGCCTCTCTGGGCCCCTCTTAATCATGGGCCCCTAGAATCCTTCTCCTTTTTCCCCCCTTTTCGGCGCCCCAGATGACAAACCACCTTTAAGGGTATTTTTGATTTTTGACTTGCTGAATATTTTCTCTATTTTTGTACTAGGAATTGTTTTCATTTTTATACTACTGCCACGGTTTGTTTAACTTTGAAAACCCCAGGAAAAAACAAACAAACAAACAAACAAAATTTAAATGATTAACTGATTATCAAAAAAGTTGCTCAGCTTGTCACAATATCTGCTTTTGTTAAATGATATATTGTCTTAAAATAACTGTGATATATGTTGGTCATTTTAAGACCATTTTATGCCATTGATATAACGATAATATAATAATATAATACAGTACCCTTTCAAAGAGCAATGAACATTTAATTCGACCAGTAACGGCATGTCTCAGCATAGTTTTTTCCTGTTCATTCGGCTGAGTCGCTGCGTCCAAGTCTCATAATGACAGAGAAACCCTGCTGTCTATTCTGGCATCATGTTGGCGTCTGTGGCTCAGCATGTAGAGCAGGTCGTCCACTAATTACAATCCCCAGCTCCGCCAGTCCACATGTCGAAGTATCCTGAGGCAAGATCCCAAACCCCAATTTGCTCTTGATGGCTGTGCAAGTGGTGACTGGGTGTGTGAATGTTTGACTGGTGAGCAGGTGGGACCTTGTATCGTAGCCTCGGCCATCAGTGCATGAATGTGCGTGTGAATGGGTGAATGTGACAAGTGGTGTAAAAGCGCTGCAAGACTAAAAAGGTGCGATACAAGTCCATTTACCATTTAAAAAAATGTTGGTGACATTTCTCCGTGAGCAAACATGCATGTAAACACAAGGGCAGTATCATACGCTATATTTACGTAACCTCAGCTGTATTTGCTGACACTGATAAGACAATAACGTAATTACTTATTAACTGACTATCTGTTGAAGCTCCATTTTAAATCGCAGGTTTTGTCCCACTAGTGATCCAAACCTAAAGTCATTCAATGTACATTCACAGAAAGCTAAGAAACTAGCAAATATCCCCAGGTGAGAAGCCGGAGCTACAAAAGTTTGGGCAATATCACAAAAAAACTGAACTCAAATGAATTTCTTCAGCTCTAGATATAGTTTGATTTGACCTTGAGATGGTCAAGTTTAATGGTTTGGTGTTGTTAACACTTTGATCTCTGCAGTTATGGGGACATTTTGGCGTAATTCTGGCAAATACTACATTACCGCATTTAAGGTGAGGTGACATAAGGTAACGACGTGATGACGGGGAGCTCTAGCTGTTCTGCTGCAAAAAGAATAAACGCTCTCGCTTTCATGGCTTTTATTTTAGACTGATATAAACCCAGGATTATGCAAACAACAACTTCTCAGGAAAATACCGGCGTAATTACGGCAAAATGCCATGTTTACCCTGCATGTAAGGCAAGGTAACATAAGTTCAGATGTGATTGCGAGATGGAGAGAAGCTTTATACTGCGAAAATAATGAATGCTCCAGCTATTATAGTTATTGTAGATGTGTTTAAACAGGATCATGCACACAACGACCTCCTGCAGTTGGCAGCGGGAAGTCGTCATTTATTTTTTGAAACTCTCTTTATATTTAGTTATTTCAAGGTCCAGTCAGTCAGCGTGATCATATTCAAAGGGCTTATAGCATTATAAAATAAAGGTGAGTTACAGTGTGTGATACAGACGCCAAAATGGACCGATGAAGTAAATGTAAATACAGGTAAAAATGTGGGAAAGCTAATACAAAAAAAGAAACTGAACTCCCTGTATGTACCAGACTGTTGGGGTGTGTTTTCATGATACTCTAATCACTTTACAAACTAGGATAAAAATCTCTTAAGTACTAGTCCATAGCCATTGGTAGCTTTGTCACCTTCTACCTATGCCAATCCTCAATGCCTATGTGCAGTTTCACATAGATTGACCACGTCAGTGAGTAGAAAAATGTGGGACAGACAGAATGACTGACTGACAGAATGACACACTGACAGTTTCCGTGATT
>NC_065524.1:24492254-24494153 GCF_006386435.1 Epinephelus moara | reverse complement strand
TTTAAGTGTTTTTCAAAAAATTCAAAATGGCGGAAAATCTATACACTCAGGAGTTATGGGTTCTTGAAATTTGTTCCTCATGAGGAGAGGCATCTCTGTGCAAAGTTTCATGTCTCTACAACATACGCAGCATGAGATACGCCCATTCAAAGTTTGCAATTTCAATCGGTTGCTATAGCGCCCCCCTTTGGCCAATTGATGTATTATTGCTTCATTCGCATCCTCCCATGACCCTCTACCACTGTGCCAAATTTCACATGGATTGACCGAGTCAGTGAGGAGAAAAACGTGGAACAGACACACAGACAGAGTTTTCGTCATTATATAGTAAGATAACATAAAATAACACAAGGGGACATAAATTCACCTTTAAAAAATGTACAATGTTTCCAAGCACACACAGGCATTAAATCACATTTCCTCAAGTACAGACATTATTATAATAGTCCAGGAATGGTTGCCATGCTTTATTGGAATTCATTGACTGGTCCTTGAATGGTATATCTGAGCTTTTCCAACTTCAAATGAGCCATGACATCATTGACCCAGCGTCCAAACAGAGGGGACAGATTATAAGTCTTTTTTTTTTAAGATATTTTTTGGGCCATTTTGCCTTTAATGGACAGGACAGGTAAGGGTGAAAGGGGGAAAGAGAGAGAGGGAGTGACATGCAGCAAAGGGCCACAGGCTGGAGTCGAACCCGGGTCGCTGCAGCAACAGCCTTGGACATGGGGCGCCTGCTCTACCACTAAGCCACCGACGCCCCTAGATTATAAGTCTTGCTAGCAAAGATGAAAAGGCCAAGGCACAGATCTGGGCTCGGGAGACACCCAGATCTCTTTTGGCCACACCAAATATTGCAGACTGTGTCTCTGGGTTAATGGTTTTGTTATACATGTACGAAAATGTCTCAAAAATCTTGTCAGAAAATTGTCCCAATAAGAGTTGCTGGGTCCCGATTACACAGTTGACAGGTTGGATCAAATTCAGCAAACAGCTGGGCAAGTCTGTTTCTTGACAGGTGAAGTCTGTGAAGTATTATGAACTGAATAACATTATGTCTAACACACAGAGAGGCTGAGTGGATCCCAGCCTCGCGGATCAGACTGAAATCCTCTCACCAAAGTCATCCTCCCATTTTAATTTCAGATGGTCCAGGGGGGGCAAGGCTACGACAGTAGGGTATCAGAAATGTGGGATATTGAGTTATGCTCAGAGGGACCCTCATGAATACAATTCTCTAGCCAGCTAGAAGGAGTTTGAGAAGGGAGTGTTGCAAAGTGCCTCGAGCAGATGACGTCAGCTTGTCTTAAAAATAGAAAACGAACGAGTATTGAGAACGGTCTGATGCTGGGCTGCCCCCTAATGGTCGACCAAACGACCAGCTGCGCCTTGTCAAAATAAATCAGAAACCTTTAATTTAATTTAGAAGGACAGACACAGGAAGTGGCCACGCTCAGCAGTCAGACAGGAGTCACGTTACAAACCAATCACAGCCAACAGATATCTCTCCCTTCTTCTGTAAATATTCAGTCTGAGAAACACGGAAAAGTTGATCATGTTAGTGCAGGTCTACCCAGAGCTCATTCTCGGAACCCATCGGCTGTATTCAGCGTCTGACTTCAGGCAGACGGCGATACAGCCTCTGGGAGCAGACCCCCGATTTTTTGGCATTCCGGTTTGATTTGGGCGGAGGTGGCGAATTTCCGTTTCCGACTTCCGTTTATATATAAGTAAATATGCTGAACCACTGCGATGGATTCAGAGTTTGCAGTGACACCAATTATGTTCCGCCTTGTTAGTTCACCGCACGGACCGTTTAACCTGGCAACAACTGCAGCCGGCTCAAATGTGATTGGTCAATATCACACGGACTACAAACAGCCTAGCACTGGAAAC
>NC_065524.1:24473801-24492105 GCF_006386435.1 Epinephelus moara | reverse complement strand
ACAGGCGGCTCGCTCAGTGTGTGACGTGCACTTGTAGATAAAATATAGGCCTATATTAATGAAGGTTCATTAGTACGGTTTTGTATTTCTCTGTAATGTAGCACAGTGTTAACAATGTTACTGATACTATTCTTTCTCACACCTTCAACTCAAACCATTGTGTTGCCCCGCCCAAAATATATAGTTTCATAATTAAATTAATGTCATAAACATGCGGGCGACTAGTCGACTAATGGGAATAAATGACGACTATTGGTCGACTAGAATTCTCAGTCGAGGCAGCCCTAGTTTGAAGGCTGAGGTTTTACATACATGAATCCACCTTTAATATGAACATATGACATTCTTTATAAGACAGAAAATAAGGCCAAAGTATGAAAGGTCTCCTTTAACTGAACAGGTTTCTTCGCTTTGACAACTTTATCATGACGAGAGAATAAATGAGGTCTCTCCTGACTGGGTTTCCTGTTACCAATTTTGCATTTGCATATGAATATTCTGAATATTCACTTAAGCTTCCCTCTTTGCATTTTATCTTTCACACTGTGTGAGAAACAGGTGCATTCAAAGAAAAAGAAATCCTAGCCAGGAGGATGCACGCATACGTGATACTGACTCTAAATTATGCATTTTTTTCTATTTGTTATCTTTTAGGGAGAGCCGAGCCGTCTGCCCTCATGTGTATATTTTTTTAGTTTTACTACGTGTACCGGGAGGGCAGAGTGAAAAGTGAGGGGAAAGAGAGGTAATGTTACAGTATGAGTCAGCTCCAAACCCCAAGTGCTCGCAGTACATTGACAGTTCCTTTGACAGGTTACCATATTCAATGCAACCATTGATGCACTGTGGACCGTTTTATTCAGGTGGAGGTGTTGAGGGGATTTGAGAATACGCTCTAGGATTTGACACTTTCTCAACACAAATTGGGTAGAGTCCCAGTTATTTTATTTGACCTGCTGTTACGCAAAGCAAATATAATTGTTTGACAGATTCCTTCAAGAAAACTCGAAGTTTAAGTGAGGCTCAAATAAAATCCTTTAATGTCTGAATATGACAGAAAAATGTGTTGTTTTGAGGCTTATGCTGAAGCACTCTTGACAGTCATTTTTTCTCCTCCTGCTGCTTTTACTGAGACATATCTCTGAATACCAATGAATAGCAATGTTTACCCACTGTGACTCCACACTAGTTTCTCTCTATGAGGGGGCATTTGATGGTTTTTGACTGATTTGATCATATGACACTCAAGACACTTTGTAGACAAGATTGTGTGTGTAACCGTCGCCACTGATCTGTTTGCATGCATCTCTAATCAAATATAAACACTGGGAAACGAGAGCTACAGGTGTCTGTTTACATTTCATTTCATGGCATGTTTTATCCAGAGATAATCCCTGTTAGTTTCCAGTAGCACCTTATCACCTCTCTGTCACCTTGTACTCCACCTTACAGGCTGATGTATTAAAACCTGACATGAAAACAAATATCCAGAGCTCCTCAAAGTTCACTACTTTGTTTACAGACTTAGAGAATCAGCCGTTCTGGAATAAAATGTATTAGTTCTTTAACCTAACAGTCATCTTAAAGGGACCCCCAAATCAAAAACACATATTTTTTCTCGTACCTGTAGTACTATTCATCAATATAGATTGTTTTGCTCTGAGCTGTTGAGTGTTGGAGATATCGGCTGTAGAGATGTCTGCCTTCTTTCCAATATAATGGAACTAGATGGCACTCGGCTTGTGGTGCCAAAAATGTGACCTGGTTACTCACGATAATCCACAGACCTTGTTGTGAGCAGTTTCATGTAGGAACTATTTTCTTTCTACGAAACTACACCTTCCAACTATATCACTGCGCAGAAGGAAGTGTGCATCTACTGCTAGCTCACCTAGCACCAAGCTAGCTAACGTTACAGCTCAGCCGAAGAGGACAATATCAATGCTTACATCTCACACTTCACCAGCACGAGCCTCTGGTCCGTGAGTAGATGCCTGGTTCTTTTGTGATACGGTTAGCGGGTGTAGTTCGGTAGAAAGAAAATACTTTCTACATCAGTAGGTCCCAACTGGTCCAGCCATGGGGTCCAGATTTTTCCTTAGTCATTATTTCGAGGTGCACACAGTTTAAAGGAGCTACTATATGTAAGAAATCTAAAGCAAATAGTCGTAAAATCCTCCTAATATGTCACAGAGACTAAGGAATAATGTTCATATAACATACTGATNGGAGGGGGGGCGGACACGACTCGCGGCAGTATTTTGAATTTGAGTGCAGTAACCGTTTTGGCCACATTCTTACATACAGCGCCTTTAATACATGCAGCACCATACTTACATTTGGACATGTCATCAAGCTAGTTTGCTGTCTCTATCAAGTTGCTAACCATTAGCCACTCACTCCACAGCAGAAAACAGCACTTCAAAATGCCGGAAATTCACTGTACTTAAAAATAAAGTGTGTTGGTTAGTCACTTGTGGTCCATTCAGAATGGACCCACACATTTTTCCAACCTTGACCCACCCATTGGGAACCACTGTTCTGCATGACACTTCTCACAACAACAGGATTCCTACACATTTTCGATTTCAAAATTACTTTTTCAGACTTCTCTGTAGATTTGTCAGTTGATATTCAACATCTGAATACAAATAGCCAGCCCTCGGAAATCTTGTATTTACATCCATTGTTTCTATTCAGTCCACACTCCTATGCAGAAAGTTGGACGAAGTTCCACTACTGAAACTCTCTGCCCAAAGTGGATGTAAACTTACCAGGGCTACTCTGACACATATTGTTTTCCCTTAGCATAAATATTATATTATTGTCCCCTCTATTTTTTTGTCTCTTTTATAAATGAGAATCAAAAATAACTTGAAAAAATATTTTTTACGATTCACTGTGTCCATGGAAACAACAATGACTGCAGCCATAAAGGTATGGATACCTCATGCAGAGATGATTTAAAAAAACAAAACAAAAAAAAGTGTTTTGTGAGTTTGTTTTTTGATTTTGAATTTTGTTTCGTGAAAAGTTTTTTTTTCAAGGATTTTGCCGCTTTTTTTTTTTTAAATTAATTTGGTCGCAAATGTATGAAATTGGCTGACTGATGAGGCACCTGGGGCAGAGTTGTTGCAGGCTGTTACGTACGGGCCTAAAGGTAGCTCTGCGTAGGAGTGTGTGTTCAGTCAGATGTCATATTTCTTGCCTTGCTTCAAGCTAAACATTTGGCTGCGATGGCTTTCTGCTCCAAATGCCATGAGAAAAGCTCTGCCTGGATGATCAATTTAGTTTCACAAAATTTAAGTTTTATATTTTAGACAAAAGAATAAGGGCCATAGTCTGGGACACATATTCTTCCTACCTCCACTTGGACATGCCCCGATCACCTCTAACTGGTAGGTGGCCCCGGGGCAGAGTCTTTTTTCCATTCTTATCCACACCTGAAAATTATTAAAATCAAATTCCATACTTTTTCGCACTGCATAGGAACCCTGCAACAAGGTCTGTGGATTATCTCAAGTAACCATGTCATAATTTCTGTAAGGCAACATTGCTGTTGAGCTTCTTGACTGTATTTTTTTGGCGCTTTGAGCACCACAAGCTGAGTGCCATCTAGTTCCATTATATGCGACAGAAGGCAGACATCCCTATGATCGATATCTCCAACACTCAATAACTCACACAAAAACAATCTAGCTTGATAAATAGCACAGGTAAGGTAAGAGTAAAAATATCCATTTCTGATTTTGGGGTGCACTGTCCCTTTAAGACCACTTTTAGGTCCTTCACCTGAGTATTTCCATTTTATGCTACTTTAAACTTTTAGTCCACTAAATTTCACTGGCAAACATACTAGTTTCTACATTTATTTGACAGCTTGGTTGCAGATTTTAATATTACATATTGAAAATATGATCATCTTATAGAATATGGTGAATTGTTGTAGATTAAACAACCTACGTAATAAATATTCATAAAGTAGTTTACATGAGCTCTATCACAACTAACAACAACATCAAAAAGCCAAGGGGCCATTCTGCAGAGAGTACTTTTAATTTTAATGGTTGAAATGCATTTTGCTGATAATACTTATGTATTTATTTATTTATTTATTTTTACAAGCTGGACTTCAGTCTTCTTGAGTATTGTTTACATTACTGTATTTCAACCTTTACTGAAGGAAATGATCTGAGTACTTCTTAAACTTTTGTTGACAAGTCTTTAAATACATTGATTAACGTAACATAACAACTATCAAAGCACTACAGGCAAGAGAAAAAAATATTTATTTCTGATATTGGGGATAAACTGTCATTTGACTAACCAGCCACCAGCCAAACGACCAACCAGTCAACCAGCTGACCAAGTATCGAGCTGGCCAATTTGGAAATCGAAATTAATGAATGTCTCAGTCTGAGACTCTGACAGCAGGACTCGTCCTCCTCGCTGCGCTGTAGGCTGGAGTCTTCAGAGATTCGTCCTCTGTGCTCACTGGCCAATGAGGCAGAGTAAAAGGAGATGGGCTCCTCTCTCATCTTAAGCAGGGTATAGAGATGTAATCAACAGGAGCACCTGAGTGTGACTGAGTGTCAAAGGTGTGAAAGAACACGATACGTAAAGCAAATGAGAAGCGATAGTATTATCACTACAACTCCTGCAGCTATTGCCGCTAATAAACTGATCAGCCTATTATCATTGTGATACATTCGCATATTAATGAGGTGATATGAAAACTGAGAATGCAGCGGGCCACAGGAACGTGAGTGCATAAACCCACTGCAGCGCATTGTTGCCTGGCAACTTAACTAATGCAGCTCTGGAAAGTAAAATGTTGAGGCTCACAGATTTTGGCTTGATTGGCCCCAAAGAATACAGCCAACATTCAATACATCAACTGCTGCCTATTGTGTCCTCACAGCACTGTACAGCAGCCAGTTGTAGTTTAATAATGAACCTTAACCCTCTGCTGAGGCTCAGGCTCACCCCACCCGCTGGAAAGACTTCTCAGGGGGACTCGATTTCAACTACTTGGGTGTAAAATCAAATGCTGCATCGACTTTCTCTGTGTGTGAATGTGTGTGTGTGTGTGCATGTGTGTGTGTGTTCTCACGAACATGGCATGCAATACTATTATACCCACAACAATGAGCCACATATAGCCGGTGCTCTTCAAGGCTATCGGCTCTCATGATAACTCTAATGAGGCCGTCGCTGGAGGTTTATTAGGGCGTCATCTGGGGAAAAGGTGAGGGGTCTGTAATTGGAATGACATTTAAACACTCCCCAGTTATCTCTCACACACACACATCAAAACCAACTGTCAGGATCAGGTGGCAGCCTTGTATCCGTCCACTTAAATGCGCTCGCCCCTCCTTTTTATAATGAAATAAAAGCAAGTGCAGAGAAACCGGATTGACGAAAGCTGCAAGTTATTAAATGAAAACACGTGTGTAATGACATTTCCTATGTTGCTGCTGCCTCAAATGTCACAGACACATATATATTAATTCACTTACACCTTTAGAAATGTATACAGCATGTGTATGTGTGTAATTCTTTTTATTCACATGACTGACGGCAACTGCGGATGAATCGGGCGTGAAGAATCGATGGCCGTGAAAGAGAGCCTGCAGGAAATATTTTTGCTTGCTGGCATCTTTGTGATTTGATTTCTAATTCCTAGCTGAGATTTAACCAGAAAAGCCTCTATAGATCAGCACGACATCAGAAATTCATTTTTTTATTCATAAAGTGCAGTGAAAAAAGCGGAAAATCTGAGCAAAGCAGCAGAAAATAGAGTTCTCAACACACTACACTGAACTCAGATGGCTTGTTGGCTTTCAGGAAGGTGGGTAAACATCCACCTGCATTTGCTGGCATACAATAGCCTAATGATCTGAAATACCTCTATCAAGAAGAATATAACGTCGCTAATATGCCATTTATGTGCAAATGGCGTGCATGCGTGTGCTGCAGACTAATAATCTCACTTACGCCGAGCCGTGCACCATCTGCCCTCAACGCCAAGTGAAAATACTCTCTCTCTGGCAAGTGTCTTTTTTCATTTGCCCTCTCCGCCTCTAAGTTGTTCCCTTTTGTCACTTCACCTCTCTTTCATTCTCTCCCTTTCACACGCCGGTTCGAGTTATCAATTCCAAATGCTTGAATACAAAACCAGAGGCTAGCACGTTTCCCTCCATCACTCCTCCTCGCATTTTACCGACTTTGACCCCAATCTGTCCTCTTGTCACCGCCTTTCTCCACTTGCTCATCACTTCTTCTCTTCCACAGCTGTCTTCTTTGTTTCTCTTCACCCACCTGTCCGTCTCACCTCATTCTCATTCCGCTTTCCTCTTTATATTCTCCGCCTTTCTGTCATATTCTCCACCTTTTCTTTTCTGTCTTTTCCTCTCCGTTTGATTAGTCTGAGATGGCCTTTTGTTTTTTTTTTTGTTTTTTTTGTTTTACCCCTGAACTCCAGAATTAGAATTGATCCCTGTTTTCACTCCGCAGAGGCCGATGAATGCACCTCAGAGCAAGAATTAATGAGTGATTTGTGAATGATCCCTGAGCCTTCATCCCTCCTTTGTGGGTAACGATGCTTTTGAGAGTTTTTCATCTGGAAAGACGATGAAAGCAGTGTGTGTGTGCGTGTTTCTGTGCGTCTGTGTGTGACATAAGGGGAGCGGAGGAGGAGGAAGGAAAGGGAGACGGAGACAAAAAGAGCTCACGAGCATCATTTGAGGCGAATATTATGCAAATGTAATGTTTAAAACGCCATTCCTTGCTTCAACTTAAATAGGTATGAACTGTACAGTATTGTATGCTCGCTACTGTGAGTACATTTTTCTGTGTGTGTGTGTGTGTTTGGGGAGGTTGTGGCCATGGAGTGATGCTGAGAGTCTGCTCTGACTGGATAAGCTGTGTGTTTGCCAAGGTTCAGACTGAGGATACAAAATAGGGCACGAGTGCAAAACTGACAGATAAATCCCCCCCCTTCACCCATACACTGGCACGTGCACAGTACACACACATGTTCCGTGTATGTTTATGTGAAATAGCTGCTGATGTTGTATGCTCTTGCTGTTAACAGCACTGTTACCTGCAGACAGTGTTACAGTGTAAAGCCTTGAAGGTTGGTCAGCATTTGTAGCTTTTATTATGAAAGCCCGTTGTACAGTGAGCTGGGAAAGGCCAGCTTCATCAATCAATGTCACTGGAGTCAAGGTTTACAGGAGACTTTGAGATAAGGGTTTTCTTTTAAATTGCTCTTCTCTCGCTGCAGACTTTTTTTTATTGAGTCTCCCGTGTTAAAATTCATCTCTTTGATCTCTTTTTGAACTTTGATTGCCTCCGCCAAAATACTCTCCAGCATGGGAATTCTCACATTTTCTTTTGTGCAAAGTACAAATCACTGATCTAAGTGGACTTTGTGTGTGTGTGTGTGTGTGTGTATGTTACATAGTGTTAGTGTATGCAGATGGCACATCAATGTTGTATCCTAATTATCTCCACTTTTCTAAAAAACAGCCTTTTTTGAGCCTGATTACAGAGACTGTATAAAAATAATGGACGTAGCCACCGTGACGTCAACCACTCATTCGTCATTTTGGTTGTCGCCATCTTTTATTTTTGGGGCTAGAGGTGACCATACTTGGATGAAAGGGTGGAGCTGTGGAGGGGTGAGGGCTGGATCTCACTCACAGACTGTCGTAATGCCTTGCAATGTCGCTACACCCTAAAATATGTGCAACTTTAAGCCTTAAATAAAACAGAATGTTCAACAGAATTCAATTGAATACAATACAAAACAATATATTTAAGGTTAAAATGTTGTTTTTGTAAATACACACACATACTGAATTCGATGCCTGCAACACATTTCAAAAGAGAGCTGGAACTGGGGAAACAAACGACTGGGAAAGTTGCAGGGCTGCCCCCTGAAAGCTGGAGATTCAAATCATCAGTCAAAGACCCCTCAGGCGACAGAGATTGCTTCAAGTCAAGTAGTCTTTTTTTTTTCTTTTTTCTTGCTCATCAGTGTGCTGTGCAGTGTACTCCTGGGGACGTTTGGGTCCCCAGATTTAGCTGTGGAGTGAGCATTCTTCACTTTAACGCTACTTTTTGATGCAGGGAACTGCGGACAAGCAGGCAGCAGCACAGAGGAAGAGAGGCTTTACACCATAAGGCTCTGAGACAACATTATCTTCTCTCATCTGTTTAGAAGTGGTCAATTTACAGCTCACAGTGACTTAATACGACACAGTCTCTGGCTTTTGTATGAAATCTAGTGTCGGCAAGAACTGCGGCACATTTCCGATCTTTTGTTAGCACTGTTAGCTTGTTTACCATATTATGTGAATGCTGCTATCACACTGAATGTCCTGCTGAGCCCTGGTCAAACTTCAAAACTTCATATGGGAAAAAAAATAATTGTTGTATTAAACTGATCTGGTACAACCCTAGCAAGTTGTTGAAATGCTCAAAAAACACCTGTTGGAACATTCCACAAGTAAACAGGTTAACTGGTAACAGATTAAAGTATCATGGCTGGGTATAAAAGAAGCATCCTCAAAAGGCTCAGTTGTTAACAAGCAAGGATGGCATAAGGTTCACCACTTTGTGAAAAACTGCATGGGAAAGAAACAGTCAAACAGTTTAAGAACATTTCTCCATAAACAACTGCAAAGAAATTCAAGGATTTTACCATCTACAATCCATAATATCATCAAAAGTAAGTAAGTATCAATAACATCCAGAAACCCCACTGACTTCTGTGGGCCTGAGCTCATCTGAGATGGACTAACACAAAGTGGATAAGTGTGCTGTGGTCTGACGAGTCCACATTTGAAATTGTTTTTGCAAATCACGGACATCGTGTGCTCCGGGTATGTTACCAGCACAAAGTTCAAAGCCAGTGTCTGTGATGGTATGGGGGTGTGTTAATGCCCATGGCATCATGGGTAGCTTCCCATCTGTGAAGGTACCATTAATGCAGAAATGTACATGCAGGTTTTGGAGCAACATCTGCTGCCATCCAGACGACTTTTATAGTTGTCCGTGTTTATTCGAGCAACACAGTGCCAAGCCACATTCTGCACGCGCTCCAACAGAGTAGCTTCGTAGTAAAAGTGTGCGGGTACTGTACTGGCCCGTCTGTAGTCTAGACCTGTCTCCCATTGAACATGTGTGGTGCATCATGAAGCACAAAATACAACAATGGAGACTCCAGACTGTTGAGCAGCTGAAATCGTATATCAAGAAAGAATGGGAAATAATTTCGCTTTCAAAACTTCAACAATTAGCATCCTCTGTTCCCAAACACTTACTGAGAGTTGTTAAAAGACAAGGTGATGTCACACAGTGGTAAACATGACGCTGTCCCAACTTTTTTGGAACCTGTTGCAGTTATCAACATCAGAATGAGTGTATATTTACAAAGAACAATTACATTTAGCAGTTTGAACATTAAACTGCTTCATTTTGTGCTGTATTCAATTGAATTTAAGTGAAAAAAAGGGTTTGCAAATTATTGCATTCTGTTTTTTATTAACATTTTACACAGCATCCCAACTTTTTTGGAGTTGGGTTTGTAAATAGTTGAGTTAGGCTGTGAACATGTTCATTTCTGGTGTTAAGTTGGTTATTTTAAAATAGAGGTCTATGGGGATTTACTCGCTTATGGAGCCGGCCTTTAGTGGACGTTTTGAAGGGATTTTGAAATGATTAATGAGTCAAAGAGGTTAAACAATTCTCAGCTCATGCAGACTTTAAATAGTCGGGGCAAAAATGGAAAGTTAGAAATACTCTTCAGCCTACAGCATGGATGGCAATATCAGTCTGTCAGTTCATCATTTAGCTTTAGATTGAAATATCTCAGCATCAATTTGATGGATTTACAGTCCATTTCTCTGGATGAACTCTGGTAATCCTCTGATTTTTCATGAAGCACTATGATCAAAAGTAACTTATCCAATACTTTGGGCTATGTCTGAATACCTACGAAACTAATAACATGCCTGATTGGCCTCCAAACCTGCTAAACATCAGCATGTTAGCATTTAGCTGGGCCTCACAGAGCTGGCAGCATGACTAAACTCTGAGTCATGTTCTGTATATTTCTACTCTCCTGCATGTAAAACCCATTGTGTGTGTCTGTATAACTAGTTGTGTCCCCATCATTCTGACAACACTGACAGGGAATCTAAATTTCCCCGTGAATGCCTTCTCATGTCTGTGGTGATGCAGCGGGTGACTGAAATGAGAGCAGGCTGCGGAAATGAGAGCAGCCCATTATTGTAGTACTTCAGATGCCATATTAATCTGTATTCTGATGTTGATGCTGTCTAATTAAGTCTGGTCTGCATAAAAGAAAAGCTACAGTATGTGCGCATGGCATGGACGCTAACTGCTAATTACAACGCTGTGATTTGGTCTGTGAATGCAAAATGATCATTTTCACTGCCCCCTGCTCGGGCTTATCAATCAGCTTGTCAACACAAAAGCCATAATCGGAGTTTGATGACTAGGAGAGTATCGGGAAAGGAACAGGGACTGTTATAATGTTTTGATGAAAAAAGAGATAGAGAAGGGTTCTGGATGAGGGAATTTAACTGTCTTGTCTCGCCATGCATGTCCTTTTACTGCCACTGAATGAAAAGTAACCTTCAGTATGATGCTGAGAGGCTCTAAACGTGGACATGAGTGTTCTTGCTGAATCCCTGTCTCCAAGGTAAAATGATGTAAAGAGAATGAAACCAGCTGTCCCCGTACCCCATCGACGGCACGCTTTTTTGTGTGTCTTTAGGTCTCACACACTTGTACAAACACTGAGGTGCAATTTCCCACCGTGCCGATGGCAGGGAGCGCTGCGTGAGGGTGCCTCAGTTGAACTGAAAATGATGTGAAGTGCTCTCATCTCAAATGATATGAGTGCTCACCTATAGCATCAGGTGTCCGTCCTCCGTCTTCCCGTGTCTTTCTCCCCCGCTGTCCCCTCTGTTTCTCTTCAGCGCTGCCTTCTTAAATCTTTCACCCCACTTCTCTTGCCTTCCCGCAGCTTTTTTTTCTTCTCCCTTTGTTGCTCCTGTGATAAAAAAGAGAGTTTGACGTCAGCTATTTGCACGAAGAGCCAACCCGTAGAGCAGTGCATATATACAAAGCTGTCTGCTCTTGTCAGTTTAGGAGGAATGGTGGCGTAAAAAAAAAAAAAAAAAATTGAAAGCGAAACTGAGTGCACTCCAGCCATAACAGATGAAAGTTTTGCTCCACAAGTCAGTCAGCAAATATTTGACTGATCTTTATTTTGAGTCTTGAATCGACTCTGCACTTCTCGCTCAGTTCAAGAGTTGAGGAAAGTTTTGAGAGAAAACAACCGACATGACCCCAAAAAAGACCAACGGGAGTCCCGAAGTGTCCCAAACCAGGGCTGATCACTTGCATGCTTGTGTGCAGGCAGAAGTTGTTTCAATTTTAGCTGCATACAACAGGAACTACAATCTACCTCCTCCATCTTTAGATTCCTGAAGCTGCAGACTGCTCCTCACGTTTGTTGACAGAAAGCTCATGACAGTCAACAAGCAAAATCTTTTGGAGATAATGCAGACGTGCCGCTCTGTGGAACACAGATGGAGGACTCGGGGCAAACAGGCCGCTGCTATTAACCTTCTCTAACCACATCATCACGTAGCTTAATAGCTGAAATTTAAGAGAATGGTTAATAATGTAACACAATTAATACAGCAGTTTTGGGTTTATTAATATCTGACTGCATAATGAATTGGATTGATTCAAGTGTGTGGTCATTTTGGAGGACGTAGTTGTTTGTGGTGCTGTTGAACTGTGTTGCAATACACAGAGAGGTGTTTCTGTTATTTAGCCTGTCCGCACTGATATAAATGGGGTGGACAAAATAATAGAAGCACCTGTCAGTATGACACAATGAACAGCAGCCTCAAAAATGTTCTTGAAGTTGAATCAATGTCTCTTTAAAACAGATTCAACCAAACTGAACATTATGACCTTAATCAAGGCTGTAATGGTTTTAGCTAGGTGTACCTAATAAAATGGCAACATAGTGTTTGTCAGTTAACTAAAAAGATCCTACCTATAGTGCTATTTATTAATCTAGACTGTTTTGGTGTGAACTGCTGAGCGTTTAAGATATCCCCCATAGAGATATCTGCCTTCTTGCCTTCTACCAAGAAAAACTACATGACACTCAGCTTGTGGTGCTCAAAGCGCAAAAAATACATTTGATAAATGAGTGATTCTCTTCAGCTCGTTTTGTTTACTGCTGCTTAGCAAAATGTGATAGTTAGGTTACGATAAATAGGGTGGCAGAGGCGAGCTGCGCCATTATTTCTTCATTATAGGCTGCAATGATTCCCCCCATTCATGTTATAGCACAACTGTTCCATAAAAGTAATACCACATCTGGAGCTGTGGCAACTGCAGTCTACTCACTGAACATCCGCAACATTATATACAACTACATCACATCAGATTTTCTAATAATAACAATGACTAGTCCATACCCATTGAGTGAACGGTTGCCCACGTACAGTTTCACATGGTGTGTGTTTGGGATACAGGTCATAGGAAATTGCAGATTAAATAGTCAACTGAGCCCATTAAGAAGAACAATGTATTCTATGATTGCAGCCACAGCGATCTGTCACATTTTAAGCATTTTTCAGTTGTTATAGCGCCACCCAGTTGCCAATTAGAGTTAAATTTCTCCAGTCACCTTGAGGCGTCCTGTTCTACATATCTANAGATTATGTTCACAGAGTTTCATGCAGATCGGTCAAACTTCCTAGGAAGAGATCGATTTTAAGTGTTTTTCAAAAAATTCAAAATGGCGGAAAATCTATATGACTGGAAGTTTTGGGTTCTTGAGGCAAATTTGTTCCTCATGAGGAGAGGCATCTCTGTGCAAAGTTTCATGTCTCTACGACATACGCAGCATGAGATATGCCCATTCAAAGTTTGCAATTTCAATCGGTTGCTATAGCGCCCCCCTTTGGCCAATTGATGTTTTATTGCTTCATTCGCATCCTCCCATGACCCTCTACCACTGTGCCAAATTTCACATGGATTGACCAAGTCAGTGAGGAGAAAAACGTGGAACGGACACGCAGACACACAGATAGAGTTTTCGTCATTATATAGTAAGATAGTAATAATGACATTTTTTTTGATATAGCACCCTTCACAGAAATGAAATTCAAAAAGTGCCTCACAAAATACAATCAAACAATAAAACAAAGCAACAAAAAGAAAGTAAAACAGCAAATACAGGCCACTGAGGCCCCAAACAGAAACACACCAGAGAACAAGCACTGGACAATTTAGGGTGGGACAAAGGACCATTTGAAAAGATGGGTTTTCAGTTTTGTTTTTTGTTTTTTTTAAGTTCCTAGGGAGACCGTAAACTTAATGGAAGAGAGTTACATAGTGTTGAAGCCATTACTTCAAAGGCACCATCACCTTTTGTTTTGAGTCTGAAACAGGGGACAGCTAGTAGATCCTGTTCTGAAGACCTAAGGGACCTACTGATGATATATGGATGGAGGAGATCACTGATGCATTCAGCTGCCTGACTGTGGAGGGCTCTACACGTGAGAACTAGTATCTTGGATCCTGAACCTGATGGGAAGCAAGTGAAAAGAACTAAAATGGCAGTGGTGTGAGTTGACCTGTTGGACCTGGTTAACAGCTTAGCAGCAGCGCTCTGGATTATTTGAAGATGATTCAGAGAAGATTTGTTTAGACAAGGAAAAAGGGAATTATTGTAGTCCAGTCTGGAGGACACAAAAGCTTTGCAGTAGTTCTTAGCTGAATAAAACAAGCACGGATCAGTGATTTAACATGATGATCAAAATGCATGGCCTGATCAAAATAGCAAGGGTAACCACACAACCATGAGTTTTTTAAGGCTAAGCCCATAAGCTGTTTACACAGTGCCATTACATGGCAGAAACAAATGGACACGGACATGCACCTGACATTAAAAACAATCAATAAGCAAGCAAATAGAGCCACCATCCATATCAATTAAAACAGAAATGAAATCATATAAAAAACAACAAACAGCAATCGCAATAAATTATCACTAAAAGTTGAAGTACAAGGTGATAAACATGCTGAGGCGTAGATATATAGTTAAAAGCATTTACACTCAATTAAAACAAGATCAGAAATAAGGCATGTGAACAGCCATAAGGGTGGCAGTGTCCAACTTTAAGGTATTTTGCAGAACCAAGTCCAGTTGTGTTCGATTCAATTGCCTTGAGATATTTTGCAGATTATTCCATCTGTAAGGAACACTGTAAGAGAACGACATTCTTCCTAGTTCACCCATTCTGTGAGCGAGTGCCATAAATGAACAAGTACCAATGCCTTTTCCGCCTGACAGCCAAATGTGGCCAGTCAACCTTTCAGTAAATGTGGCAGTGATGGGTGCTGTATGACATGGGCGAGGCTGCCGTACTGTACAAGGTGTCACCTGCTACTCAGTTTTTCTGACATACATTCAAACGCACTCTAAAGGATACTTTGACATGCCAACTAGAAGAGCCAAAGGATCAATCTGTCAATCCTCTGATAAGTGGATGACCCGCTCTGCATCCTGAGCTTTGCATCCTCAGTCAGCCACAGTCTCACCCTGCTACACTTTAGAAAGCTCAATGTATACTAAAAGCACATTAGTGACTCAGGCCGACATGTGTCTGCAAACATGAGCAATGTAAGCTAGTGGGCTATACAGTGGTCTTTTGTGATCAAAGTGGTCTTTTTTGTGATCAAATGTTTATTTCAATTCTTTGCAGAATTTTGAAAACAAATCATATAAACATAGCCGCATCTCATGCATATGTGTCCATAAGTTTGCACGTCACACACTGAGCGAGCCGCCTGTTAATGACGCTGTCGGCAAAGCAGTAATGATTGTGCTAAGTGGCTAATGGGCATGTAGCTACTTCCATGTTTCAGATGATACGTCATGTTTGTAGTCGACCAATGAAGATGAGTTTACATATCACCTTGGGTTCGTCCTTCACCTTCTCAAAATGATCCCACACTTTGGATATCCTGCCCGACATGTTATTAACTAGCCTGTGGAATAACCGCAGGTACCAGCCCTGGAAATTAGAGGCCATTCACGTGCCACATCTTTAACCACCTCGAAACGAGAGGTCGGGTGCTGGGTGCTACTCTTGTGCCTTTTCTGTGCCAGCTTTCACGAGTGCGGCAGCAGGTTGCGTCTGAGGTTGACCTGTGATTTTGACAAGAGGAAGAAAAATAATAACACATAAATAAATACAGCGATAAGTGAGACGAAAAAATGAATAACTACAAAAAAATAGCGGGGCTTGGTCTTGAACAACAAAATAATATCATCATAATCCAAAGTGTCCCTCAGCCCCTTTCTAAATGAAAGAATAGATCAACAGCTCAGTCGGCCTGTGAGCGTAACATTTGTTGCCCTGTTGCTTGTTTTGATCTGGTTAACAGTGGAAAACAAGCGCTCAACTGCGCAGCTTGTAATTGGAGCAGTAGCGTTAATGAGTGCCTGAGGTAAACAGCTCATGTTTGGATTGAACTGTGATATTAGTTAGCTAAAACTGCTGCATTAATTATGTTACAGTGCCAACCATTCTCTATGTTTTAAGCTACAACCTTAGCAAAGTGATGGTATGTTTAGAGTAGGTGGAAGGCAGCTGCTTGCAGTGTCCGGTAGAGGTTTCTCGTAGGATCACAGCCTGCTGCTGCCCATTCAAAATACACAACACTGCAGTTTGACAGGTGCAGAGGTAACCGCTCACTGTCTGAAAGCATTTGAACATTTGCATTCTGAGAGTCAAAGACAACACACCCCAAACACTCTGTCCCTGTTGTGGTGGTGACCAGCCATACATCATCCTGTTGCTTGTGTTCCTTTAGCTCACAGTTATACACACAGGGATTCTCTGGAACAACAACGCTCAGTGTTTGTCATTTCCAGTACCGGGGAGCTTTAAACTTAATACAAGTCTCTCCCATTCTGAGCAGCTGGTCTGAGCCACCCTCCCTGATTAATAACACAACAATGCTTTTCTCTCCGTTTGTGTTTGTTCTTGCTGTTGGCTCCGGCTTACATCCGTATTTTCTTAAACTCTAGGGTTTGTTTTGTTTTTAACTGGGGGAGAAAAGTAATGCCTTGATCTTGAACGCCGCCGCACAGCGAGTCCTCATTATTGAACGACGGTCACAGTTCCGTGATCGGGAGGAATAACAAAACTTTAGAAATTTGATTAATTTATTAAGCCATTAATTAGCCCCAAACCCAAACAAAACCGCTCTGACATGCAGCCCTTTGAATATACTGAGTGTGGAGCAGAGCGGCTGCATTCATCTTGAGATCTTTTATTTTATTTTTCATTTTCTGATGCCTGCACACTGTGTTGATTCATGTGTCTCGTTTTTTCATGACTGGGCAGCTCTGAATATTTTGTTCCGCTGAGAGTGCTCTTTGAGAGGTCACATTGTGTTCTTAGAGAAACAAGGTGAAAACACAAATAACTCTTGGGGGCTGATGCCAAATCAGAGGCCTTTTTGTGTCAATCTTTTGAATAAGCTGCAATTTATGAGATCTTTCAAATCATATCCTTTTTGTAAGGGAATAAAGAGCAGATGTGGTGATTTTTTAAACCCTGGAAATTTCTGAACCCATTACAGTCCCTGATGAATAGATCCCACGCTCGACCAAAAAGCGTTCGGCGTCAGTACTGTTTCTCCCATGGCTTTTCCTCCACAAGGCCATTCAAACTGTCAGACAGAACGTGACTGGTTTTCCTCACAGACATATCATTGCTGACCTGAAAGTCACTTAAGTGAAGTGTCAACTGTGGCGTCGCACCACCTAAAACCTTCAGTAATTGACCCCATTTTTTGCCAGTGGAAGCAGGATGTAACAATGTTCTGCTCGATCTGCTACCAGTGTTCCCCCGCTGCTCTAATGGATAAGGATAGGATCGGGTAATCTGACCCCTGAGCAGCGGCGGAAGAACAAGGTCCATCAAGATGGGATGGTGGTTGCATGTTAGCCTCTGGGGGTTTGAACTCCCCCACATCCTGTTTCTTGATGTGCTGCTTGAAACACACAAAAAACTATCAATGAGAGAAGAGGAGGAAGGATTACAGAGTGTCCTGCGTCTGACCCATGAAACCCAACTTTATTTATAGACGCAACCCTGTAAAGGCCTCAGTGTAAAAGACTCCACGTGGAAATCAACGGATGTCCTTTTATCCAAATTTATTTGGGGGTAATAGAGAACTTTGTGTCACATGTAGCCTGCAGCAGCACTCATTACAAAAAAGCCTTCATCTTTACTCTAATCATGTTAACTGTAGCCATCAGGTTTAATGTCAAAGATAGATGTCTTAAAGGAAGACTTCACCCACAAAATTACCGTTTGTAAATCAATTAGTCATGCTGTGTTAACTTAAAACTCACGAGGAAAACTTTGTTTTTCTGGCATTCCTCCACGAAAAACTGATTGATTGGGGACCATGTTTAGCAACAGCAAAACTATATCAAAACATCTATTTACTAACTCTTTCACATATGCAACCACTTTAGTCGCAGTCTAGAGCTCTGAGAGAGAAAATTAAACATCACAATGAGGAAAAAAATAGGGAGTGCTCTCTGAGGATGAGGCAAATAGTCACATAGAGATAAAAAACAACAACTAGCCAGGTGTGCAATTCAAGAATTCAGGTAGGGGTCACGTGACGCAGTTTACATGATATACTGTAGCCCTACTAGAGTAAAACCGCATTGAAAGAAATTGACCTTTCACTAAGCCCCGCCCCTTTGTGATGGTCTGACAAGCTGTCGGAGTAAGCATGGAGCCCACACTGTAACTAACTGCAAAAATGATATAGTGATCGAGAAGCAGACAGAGGGGTCTACAGTCTGTGTTTGAAGGATATATCCAGGATGTCAAACTGACTCAGCAGCAACAACAGGTTAAAAAGACAAAGTTAGAAGCTAAAGCCGAACTATAGGCTACAGATCACAGTGTAAAAGTGAACCATCACATCACTGCTGATCGCCACAGAACACAATGAATATAAAGGGAAACTTCGCTGATATTCAACCAGCTGTGTGGCATCACAGTGTGTGCAGATTGTGGAAGTCAAACAACGTTCATCTGCGCACACTGCGATGCCACACAGCTGGTTGAATATCAGCAAAGTTTCCCTGCTTCCCTTCACTGGTTCCTGTACAGCAGGGTTGGTCTTTATTTCACGGTAA
>NC_065524.1:24454357-24473786 GCF_006386435.1 Epinephelus moara | reverse complement strand
ACGTGCCCCAGGCACAACATTTAGCTCCAAATCCACAAAACCAGCCTGAAAATGAAGGAAATCTGAAACGACTGCATTAGAGTCAATGGAGCACAGCTGTGTTGTTGTCGGACCCTGGTCTGGGCCAGTCTGATGTTACGTTATGATTGGCCAGTCTGCGTCCAGGGGCAGGACTTAGCAAAGGATCAATTGCAAATGAAAATGACGTAATTGTATACTACAAGTTAATCACATATTTAGTAACAAGAAAAAAGGTTCAACGCCAAATAAAAAGAAAGGAAACAACAGTGAAATAAAGTAAGAAAGGTTATATATATTGTGACAAACCTGCACATTAAGTGGCAGAAAATTAAAAAAATTAAGATATATGTGACAAAGACAACAAAATTTGTGAGTGTAACTCATGATAACTGACAGCAGGACATAGGATAAACTGTATGAAAACACAAAAGGGTTCACGCTCACTAATGCGCTAAGTTCAGAAAACACTTACAAAATTACAGTATCCAAAATCTAAGAAGATATCTGTTCTAATCTAACAGTACTGATATCATAATATAGCCCAGCTATAGTTTAAGGCATAGTTGAAGCTCCTCTTTCGTTGCAGCCTATAATGTTATCGTCTACTTCTCATGCTGTTTTATGATTGAGCGTTCCCTAAGGCTGCTGTAACAAGCTGCCCACATGTTCACCACATTGATACATAAATCAGGTGTACTCAGGTTGATGTGATGGAGTAAAACTGGAGCAATGTATAGTTTAATTATCCATAAGCAATTTAAACCCAGTGTGTATAGTTTGGACTTGAGATTGTAAACAAATAAGCTGCCATTCTTCTACTTAGCAAGACTTTGATCCTCTGAAGATTCCTTTGCTGCAGCAGTAATAATTTGGTAAAGTCAGAGGATCTAGCCACTTGCCTTATGATGTCTCAGGGATTTGGCAGGCCTAGAGAGGGTTGAGTCTTTGTTATAAACTTTCTAAATTGGAGATACTTAAAAAAGTGCTTTGGTTGAATTCCAAGCATTTGTCTTATATCCTCGAAACTTTAAAGACTACATTGTTGGATAAATCTGTGACTTACTAATACCCTTGTCCGCCCACGTCTTAAAGCTCGAGTCACCAGTGCCTGGAAAAAGATTTTTAATTTGGTCAGATATCCTTCAGATCATAGAGGATTATTTAAATCACTCCCATTTGAGGGTTAGTAAGAGCACATTTACGCCGACTTCTTATCTGAGAAGTCTTCGGCACCAGTGTGAGATAAAATCGACCTAAAAGACAGCAGCCTTTTGATTTGGAATTCAGCCAGAATCACATCTGATCTCGAGCCAGAAGGAAGTCTGCTCCGAGGTCTGTCCTGATGCCCCCGCAATGTGGAGCGCACTCCTGTGTGCATTCAAATGGTCAGCCATTAACACGTCTACAGCGCCTCAGGGGGAGAACACAAGCTGTGGTACACTGAGGGGGAAACCCTAATGGCAGATAACATAATACATGTGGTATTTCGTGCATTTTGAATTTTACGCTGATAATTTGCGTTGAGACAGGACAGTAAACAGCTGTTGTTAAATGGCACAGTGAGATGTAAATGTGCTGTACCTTGGTATCAGATCGACTGCCCGATGAGAGGACATGTATTTGCCTGTGGTGTTGCTATTTTAATAAGGTTTGAATAGAACTTGCGTGTGTGAGGTGCATCACAAGTGAATTTGGAGCTGTTGTAATACAGAAGCGTGATAAAGGGGATTTTATTAAACACAAAAACGGGAAATGAGCTGGACCGTGTGTTGGCGTGGATTCCTGTGAACTTATGAATAACACTCTCTGGAACAACAACAACAAAAAAAAGACCATTAGTGGAATTCCAGTAATTGAATAATTGGATTACTTAGTTTCTTAGCAGTTCCCTCACAGCCTGCAGTGTGTGAGGTGTCCAAACCAAGCACTGTGCTCCAACTACTCACCTCTTTCAGAGATTAATTACATGGTCATCCACAGGAAATTATTGGCTTTGTCCAGAGTCAAGCGTTTAGTTTTTCGCTACCTGATGTGAGCTTGTCTTTGCCCTTTCATGAACCCATCCTCAAGACAGTGCTGTTATTAAACCACAGACCGCCCTTCGTTGCACTTAATGAAGTTTGGTGTCTTCTGTCCTTTTGAATCAGGCAGCTATATTTTTCATACAGACATATATTTCATCTATTTCCATCTTTATGTCACTGCAGAAACTTTTCTGTTTCCACACTGCTACTCTTTTGCTGAAGGGTCAAACAATTTTTGCTCTGCTTATTGTGATGCGGCAACGCACAAGAGCCACTTCGATGAGGCCATTTGGCTGGAGTTGTATTGCTAGGCAACAGCTTGGGTACACATTTACTTCCTGTCAGCTGATGTCATTCACACACACTGGACAAAAGGATAACGTTTCTGTTGTCCATTGTAAACTGGTCTATAAGGTGTACCATCGCAGCTGCCAAGAGTATAATGTTGGCATTGTACATTTCTACAAACCATGGACGTGTTACATTTGTACAGATTACATGTACATGAACTGAGTTTCTCATCACGAGTAGTAGGGGATGGTGCATGATGTGACACCTAGCCGATTTGTAGCGACCAAACTGGGCATTTTAAGCCAAAAAAGAAAACATAAAAACCCCAAAACTTTTCCTTACCCTAGCCCAATAGTTCTCAAATGGTGTGCCGTGATGCCAGTCCAGGTGTGCCGTGGGATTTTGTGATAACCACACATTATTATTGCAATATTCAACCAGGCCTACACAAAAAGTTATGAATTAATTTTAAATGTGGAGGCACGGTGGTGCAGTGGTTAGCATTGTTGTCTCACAGCAAAAAAGGATGCCTTGTTCAAAGCCAGGGTGGGGGAGCCCTTCTATGTGGAGTTTGCATGTTCTCCCTGTGTCAGCGTGGGTTTTCTCCAGGTACTCCAGCTTCCTCCCACAGTCCAAAGACATGCAGGTTAATTGGTGACTCTAAATTGCCCATAGGTGTGAATGTGCGTGTGAATGGTTGTCTGTCTCTATGTGTCAGCCCTGTGACAGTCTGGCGACCTGTCCAGGGTGTACCCCGCCTCTTGCCCAGTGTCAGCTGCGATAGGCTCCAGCACCCCTGCGACCCCCAACAGGATAAGCAGTTACCGAAAATGAATGAATGAATGAATGAATGAATGAATGAATGTATCAGTATGTTGTGCTCACCTGTTTCCTAATTAAGAGGTCAACTCTAGCTAAAAAAATGTAATTTAATTCATTTTGATTTAAAAAACCTTCACGGGGAACGTATTTGTCACTGTTCGCGCATGAGAATTATTAGTGTGTGACACATCAAAAGCCTGATTGGCAGCCAGTGTGAGGGATGATAACACTTTAAAGGAGAAAGCCTTGAGTGGGACAATGGATCGCTTTATTGTACGGAGCAAATTACAACAAAGCACCAGCAAAGACGACCTACCGCTGAAAGACAAGAGGAAAAAAAAAATCTGTCAGTAGACATTATCATTAATGCTACCTGTCCTTTTTTCCCCTATTTTTATTGTCTTATGTCGTGGTAACAATGTTAACACATGTTAAATAAGCTGTCGTGCACAGATATGAATGCAGGCGTGCCTTGAGATTTTGGCTTGCCCTTTGGTGTGAATTGGGACCAAAACATTTGAAAACCACTGTCCTTACCAAATGTCACGAATCCGTGGTTTGCAGCAATGTACAATTTCAATATTTATTCTGACAATTGGGTGTACAACTGATGATAGACAGTCCCCTACATCACTCAAGGGATCATCTTGAATCTTTTCTAGAACTGATCAGATCAGGGGTGTCAAACTCATTTTAGTTCACAGGCCACATGCAGCCAAGTTTGATCTCAGATGGGCCGGAGCAATAAAACCATCGCACAATAAACTATAAGTAACATCAGCTCCAATATTTTCCCTTTTGTGTGTAAAGAATTACAAGTACATTCTGTAGACGTTCATCCCTTTTACAAACAGATAAACAGTCTGAGATGTCTTAAGAAAAATAAGTGCAATTTCAACAGTATGACTCAGTTTTTCCACATTCAGTCAGTCTACTTCTCACTGCCATCACGTGCATTTACTGTAGTCACACATTTCCTGATACAGATTCTATTGAGCTGAAGCTGCCGATTGACAATATTTTGCACAATTTTTAGTATCTTTAAACACGGTCACAGTAGGTATTCATTGTTATATCAGAGAGCTGTATCCTGCTCAGGGTGGAAACGCTTCTGAAGCAGAATTTTACATGAAGTAGGCATTGTTTAACTTGCTCCTGAAACCTGGCACCTCTTACTCTAGTCATCTAATGGGCCGGATTGGACCCTTTGGCGGGCCGATTCTGGCCCGCGGGATGCATGTTTGACACCCCTGGATTAGATAAAGGCCACAAACACAGAGGGTTTAATTGGGTGTTCGCTTACAATCTTGGAGCTGGAAAAACATGGCAACCATTGAGGATTCCATCTAAACTATTCATCATCCATTCTCTATCTATTACACCCGGGTCTAATACATCGTAATAAGGAGGTGGCGAGTCATCTTAACACTCCTCACAGTTCACTGATTAGTCTGGCACACATTCATTGGGCTCAATCAATTCTCAACGGCTGTTCTTTTGGACTTAATTCTTGAAGCGCATTGAGCTCAGTAATTATGGTCTTTATAGAGTTTGCAAAGCTGTAAAAATTGTTTCAGCGATACTCAGTTCATGAAACATTTTTACAGTGGCTTTTGCAAACAAGCATCAGGGGTTCCCTTTTTTTCCCTGGGAGAAATCCCGAGGTGCACAGGAAGTTGTATATTTTGTGTTCATGAAAGCGACAAGCCTGTTTGGAAGGAGCAGAAAATAGAAATGAGTGTTTTCAAATATGTGCACTGACGAGCAAGCTTCAAAAGCATAGCACCGTTGTCGACTTCATCAGACTCAACAAGTTTCTGAAAGTGAGCAGTCCGGTGATTATGAGCCATTATTACCAAAGTGAAAGAAGCATTTGAGCGAGGGACTAGAAAGGAATTTATTGTGCATGTTTTTCAATCAATCTAAGGAAGCTCTTATGAATACTTAAGCTGATGATAATGAAAGATGCACAAGCACTGCATTGTTAAAAAGCTAAATGGAGAGACGTCCCTGTTAGTTTTTTTGATCTCCAGCTGTTTCTCCATTTGAGTGGAAAAAGAAGAGAGTTGTATGAGCTCACACACACACACACACACACACACACACACACACACGCAAAGGCTGTAAAACATGGGCAGTGAAAACAGCAGGGAAGTAGACAGTAAGCTGAAGATTTTCCCTGCATGTATCATTTCATGCTGGGTGTTAATGGATGATGTATTGTCTACCGTGGCGAAATAGGTGCTCTGTCGTTACGATGGGGTGGAGAAAAAATACAAAGTGGAGAAAATAATTTGTCCTGAAACGTGGCAAGTTTTTTGGAGGCCTTTTGTCAAAGAAGTTCACAGCCCTCTCTTACAAGATAACGTATCAAACGGTTTCCTCTGAGGATGACTCGTCTGCTCTTATCATCTTGCCATTTTTCATCAGTAGCCTCGAGCCAACTTGAACTGTTTTCTTTGGGTTTTTGCTCTCTGTGAATCAGACTTATGTTCCCGCTGGAATGCTGAGTTTCCCGGAAAGTATACATGCTTGATGAGGCTTGTCTAAACACAGTGGCAACAGCCACCCCCTCCGTCACGGGGGCAAAGAGCCTCTTACAGTGTTAAGAAGAAGCCTGAGAGAGGAAATGCTTCTCCGGGCTGCACGTAAGCACACAGGTGTTGTTCAGTTGCTTTTACGTGCGTGTTTCTTTTATGCTTTCACAGATTGGAGGCATAATGTAAAGACATGTACAAACTAGGAAGCCTCAGGAATGCATGGGCAAAACTCTAACCTTTTCTCCTTACCCACTCAGGCTGTCAAAGGAGCTGTATGTCCCTGTATCTGAAAGCTTAAGGCTGTGTCACAGTAAATTGTTATTAAAACTAAGGACATTCGTGATGCACGCCGCCTATACAAACACTGGTTACTGGACTCATCTTCTCTATCTCGTGGCTGACCAGCTGAGGTCCATTTGCAAATGTGATCCTGAATATTGCAATAAAATTCAAATACTCTCCAAGATAAGCTTGCTCTCTGTGAATTTATGTAAAGTATTCAATTAAGAGGAAAACTGACTGTGTAAACAAGCCTCTACATCCGTGAACAAACATGACAGAATTCAGACTGATCAACGGAAAATGACAATGACAAGATAGGCAGCAATATGAAGTGTGTTGAAGAACATTTTAGATTCATTTGCTCTGCTCAATATTTCAACACAGTACTGCTCACTTGTGGCTGTGCCATGGTGAAATGTACACCCAAAAAAATAGAGATAAGTTCCTCAGAGGATACAATACCAACCAGTCAGCTTGCTGTATCAGTGCAGTCATGTTTTTTTTAGCATGTAGTTTTGTTAGCAAAAACCTATTATAAACTGAAAAGGTCAGAAGTTATGTATTTGTTAAATATCGCTCTTCATAAGCCAGAAATGTTAGGTAATGCTTTTTCAATGCACAAATATGTTTCAGGCAGGAACACTTTAGTCACAGAAAACTTAATTTCCATTTGCAGTATTATATTTGGTGGTATGGCTCTGTTCTGGGGCCTCTCTGCCTTTCTCCTCGCCTACGCAGAAAGCCTAAGGCGGAGAGACCACACCTCTCTGCCCTTCCATGCGCCTACCTTGAAAGCCTAAAGTGAAGAGAACACACCTCTTCACCCTTATACGCACCCACGTGGAAAGCTTTAAGGCAGAGAGAGCATACCTCTCTGCCCTTCCATGTGCAAACAAGGAAAGCCTGAGGCAGAGAGAGCACACCTCTCTGCCCTTCCATGCACCTACATTGAAAGCCTAAGACAGGGAGAGCAGTAGCAAAGACCCCCGGGAACAGAACAGAGCAGCATCAATGACAAAAAGAAATGACATTGATAAGTCAGACACAGCATGAAAAGGAGGAGCTGGAGTGAAGGTGAGTTGCAAAGCAGCATGTAGAGGAAGCAGCAACAGTAGGCAGGCCAGAGCAGCTTAAATAGGGCGTCCTGAATGAGATTTGCCAATTGGTTGCATAGAAAGGAATCATGTAACCTATCAGCTGACTCCCTGCCATCAATCAGCTGCTCCATCAGCTGATTGGGCTGTTTGAGATTAGCTGATATAGCTGGGATGTGAGCTGAGCTTGACATCGTGTCCTGCCTGAACTAACGCTATGCTCAGTTTTCTTTGGAAACAGATCTGAATGGTGACTATGTAAATCCATACATGCTGCAGTAAAAATATTTAAGAGCACCCATTGTGAAGGACCGACCTCAAAGGGAAAGTTTGTATTTTTTGAAGTTGGTTGTATGAGGTGCTTATCCATCGTCAGTGTAGTGAAACAATAACTCTAGTGTGTGACTCTAGTAAATCCAATCAAAGTCACACAATAACAGAAACAAACTAACTCATCGAGGCAGCAGTAGGCCAACAGCTCCTGTGTTCTGCGAGGTAAAATTATAGTTTTTGTCAAAGGAGTCTGGTTAGTTAAAAGAAAGCACAGGTAACAGCCTGTGTTCCCTGACGGAAAGGGCTATCCAACGGCAAGGTAAAGCAGTGACAACATTCTTAATAAAGTATACACTTAACCCTTTGAAACCTGAGCAAATTGGCTTGATTTCTTACAAAAACATGGGAAGAAGGCAGTGAGCAATGAAAGAAGAAATGACCCCAAAATGTCTGGAAGAAATTAATAAATAAAAAAACAAACAAGAAAAGTAGTACAAAATAAATTTAAAAAAAAAAAAGAAGAAAAAGAAAGTTAAAACAAACAAACAAACAAGGAAATGACCTGGAAGAAATGCTTTAAAATTCTAATAATTCTGTACCATAATTTAAAATATGTATTAATAAAGATTATAAATTTGTATATTTTTTCCAAGCTTTTTTCATTTTCCCAAGTTTTTGTTTTTTTTTCTTTTGCAACTTGTGAGACATTTCTTACCAAGTTTCTCATTGACCTTTGAAAGAATCGCCCCAGTGTGCTCAAGGTTCAAAGGTTTAAATACTTGCGAAAGGCATCTGAAAGCAGCACGAGGTAAGTGATGTTACTCCAGGTTTCAAAGGGTTAAACTGATATTGATTTTTTTTAGGTGGCTAAAATATGTTTTGGTGCAGCACCCCTCCTCAGCAGTACACTGTTTAGCTTCCGTGGCGGTACTCCTGTTTTCTTCCTTCTCCAAACTGGGAGCATGCCAAAAGCCATCTACTGTAGGTAATACACTGACGATGGATAAGCACCTCATACAACTCCACTTCAAAAAATCTTAAGTATCCCTTTAAGGCGTACCATACTGTGTCTGTGAGTTATGGAGTGTTAAGCTTTAAGTTGAATTTTCTCACATTGCTGCTGCTGCATTGCTAGAAAACATGACCCTGCACAGGCTTGGTAGGAGGCAAGTAGCCCTTGGAAACTCCACTTTGCAAAATAATCTTATCTTTTTCCAGCCCAGTGATCAAGAGCACTCTGGCTGGGTGCCCCCCAAAATGAAGCAAAAGCCCTCAGACACCCATCATCCACTCCATTTCATCACTGAAACTTTGTTTGCTGCACATATCGAATGTAGCAGAGGACCCCGCACACACCTGGGTAATCAGGCAGGAAAAATGAATGTGCAATTTGAAAAGCATTATGCTTAATGGCTTTATTTCTGTGCATGTTTCAGACGGGAAGGTGGAGGTGACGAAGGAGAGCCTGAAGCTCTGCACCATGGGGCCGGGAAAGGTGTTCGGAGAGCTGGCTATTCTCTACAACTGCACCAGGACTGCCACGGTCAAGAGTAAGTCTTCACAGACACCTGGAGAAAACATCCAAAGTGCTCACATCAGTCTGTGTTGAACATCCACGTGTTCCCCCGGTGACAGATAATGTCACCTGTTCACACACGCAAAACACACATCCACTGAAATCTGTTCTCTGGGTGCGGAGGATTAGAGATCTCTCTGCCTGTAAGATATCAGTCCTACACAGAGAGGAGGATCACACAGCCACTGTATAACACAGATAATATTGTACCTCAGTTATGAAACGCCCATCGCCACTCTGTGTTTTCACAACACTCCAGTTAAGTGTCTTGCGAGACCCCCCGTGAGCTGAATGTCAAGATCTACTCTTTTATGTGTCAAAGCTCCAGCTATGAAGGATGCACAGTGGGTGAGTAGGTGGTCTATCAGACTGGCGATTTGAACAGTCAGTCTAGTAGAGTAAGGAAGAGGAGACTGAGAAAGGACAGGACAGATGGTGGACTACGCACATTTGAGACCTAGTGTGCGAGAGGAGTGTGTGTCAGGATGAAAAATGTGTGTTTATGTGAGGCAGGAAATGGGAAAAAGCTAGAAATGTGTCTTTGGATAGAATAATAAATAGACAAAAAGGTGAGATGAGATACGGTCTGGCGAGTGGAAGTGTTTTTGTGCAGATGAATGCAGCTCAAATTGAGATAAATCAATGTAGGTCAGTGTCTGAGTGTGCTCCAGTTGGCACCTAAGAGCATACGCTTTCATAATTCATTATAATAACTATTGACGTGGTGAATAATTCCACACACTGCGAGTTGGTTGATTTCTGCGTCTGACCCAGGTATGTATGGATGCATGAAGGGCAGGGGGTGGAGGTGGGGTGGGGGTGAGGGTCCCTCGGGCCCGTGGACGAGGTTGAGAAGGCGCGAGTTGGAGTGTGGAGGAAAGCCGGGTTGATGATGGTGGCAGCGAGGTTGCTTTCCCCTTACTGACCCCTTTCATGTCCCGTGATCCACTACGACTGACCAGCCAACCTGTCGGAAACTCCCAGCTCCCGTTGCTATGGCAACAAGTGCCCACAGGGAGATGAGCCAACTCTTATGGGATAAAATATTCCCCTTCCCACAGGCGACAGAGTGTCTGTCTTTTGCTTTTGTATATTCTTTTGCCTGCCACCAGCCCCACCAGCATGTGCTTGGTGCCACAATCTTTAGAAGTGTGCGTCAGTGCTCTGCTGGTGAGGTGGCTGCTTAATAAAAACTCTGCACGGAACAAATGATGTAATCGTCTACACGGGCAGAAGTGTGTTTACAGTCTGACAGGGTCACTGGCGATGTCTCAGAGGGGGGCTGTCTTGGTTTAATGTATGTCTCTGTACAAGAATGTACCAAGGAATTCAGCCGCCGCGTAGGAAATTAGAGGTGACGGCCTCCGATGGAAATCGTGCAACCACCTGATGAATGTGCATCGGGGTTCAGCTTCCAATCAGCTAATTCAATTTGATCTGCATGTGGAACCCTGCAGGAGGATATATCCTCAGTGTAATTTCAATTTACATTGCATGGTCTCCTAAGTCATAAGCATGAATAATTACTCTCTGTAGAATTAAGATGACGAACCTGCTTATGTGGACTGTGTACAGCACCCCCCCCTCCTTTCTCTGACTGCAAGGTAACTGAAAATATAATGATATTATTGCTAACTGTGATAATGGAGAGATTATTGGAGTCTGCTGTCTATTAAGAAAACTCACAGAAACAATTAAGAGCAATTATGTGCAATAACTCATTTAGAGAAATTGCTTGCAGTTGATTTGAACACAGCCAAACCAATCATGAGCAACTCAAGGGTTTTTCCACTACAGAGTGTTTATGCAGCTGACACAATGATGGCATTTGCATTGTTTATTTTAATTGTGGTGCTGAGTGCGACATGTTGTGGTGATAAACCGGCACAAATGTTTAAAATCAGACTTGAATTTTAAAGCCAGCATGAAAAAAAGAGAGATTTTATTCCTTCCAGTGAAAGTGAAATGAGCTCGAACTGTCGTAGTCCAGCTGCTTTTACTGTAGTCTTAAAGCGCTGTGACAGTGAACGTATTTTAGCCCATTTACTTTAAATTACTGCCAACCGTTTCCAAAGCATGCTACAGAGTTTCTGGATTTTTTTCCCATTGTGACTATCCTATCTTCCTCCAGGCATCATTTGGTTTCTATTCATTTCAGAACATTATGAAAATCACTGACTTGAGACTGGCTTGATTTTGGAAATTCATCACAGGGAGCATTGTGTCTGTCTGCTGGCTTTCCAAATCAATCTGCACTTACAATAAAAGGGATAACACTACTCTGACAACCACAAAAGCAGACACAACATTCACTGTGATAGACTGTCTATCACACATTTAATTTTCAATCTTTGGAAGCTGTTTGTCAGACTACACTGTTGTGATTAGAAACCAGTGATCGACTGGAAGGAGGGTAAACACATTTTTGGAAAATAGCTGGCAGTCATGAGATGAGCAGAATCGATCAGTAAAAGTCTCTAAAATGCAAAATTATTGCTGCACTCTGTTAAACTAAAATTCTGCATGAACTGAACGCTCAGTAAAACACATAATTAATACACTAAATAAATAAAAAGTGTTTTAATTCTTTAACTGTTACAAAAACTAGTATTGGAACATTTTACGCAGCAAAATGTGCAAGTATTCGTCCAATTACAAAATCATAAGAGCATGTTTTTCAGGATTGAGACAAAGTTACAAGCTATGAAATATTATAGGGATTGGCTGAATTTATATTAATTCTTGCATTTCCATGCAAATACCTGGAGGGACTGACAAGGATATTCATTTTCCATCAATTCTCCTCCTTTTCAGCCTTCAGGTGATTTCACGTATGAGCACTTGCTTGGATTCTCCTGAGAGAAATGAATCCTGTAAAGTAGGTTCGTCCTCTCTTAAGCATTTGGAGCAGGACTCCCAGGCTGCGTAGTGTCCCCCAACAAGCTCCACCAATCAACCAATGTTGTGTTTAGTTTCAGGATACACACACTTAAGTGTAGAGTTATGTACACATCTGGGGTTTGGGCTCTGTCAGTCTTGGCAGATGAGGTGTGATTTCACATGCAGCCTGAGAGAAAAATGTTGCCTCAGAGTCAGTTTACAAAATCGTCCCCTCGCCATCAAATCCATATCAGATCATTTTCACATGACAACAATCGGGGAGATGCTGGCCGAAGAGAAGAGAGGAGGAGGAGGGTGGGAGTGAGAGACAAAAGAGAGAGGTGATAAATAAAGGACAGCAGTGACAGCGAAATGAGGGAGCCACCTCAAGGGATGCAGGACAAAATTGGTATTTTTTTGTCTGCAGACAGACAACAGAGAGGGACGGTGGCCTGCTGCTTGAAAAAATTCCTTTAAAGTATCAAAATGTCACCGTTTCCTAAAGACTTGGACAGCATAACAGGATGCAATTCAGCATGGTGTGGCATAAAGCTGTGCAGCAGCTGACAGTAGTAAGCATCACTGTGCCACTTGACAACAAAGGGAAAGAAACAATTTAAAAAGATATTGCTGTCGTGGTGCGGTCTATTTCTTGAAAGTGCCTACTTGAGCTGTAAAATCCAAGCATATAGTTAGGAACTTCAAAATCATAATAAAGGGGGTTAACTCTACAACTAGCAATTATTTCCATGATTGATTTTTTTTCTCTCGATTCATTTGTTTGGCATAAATGTCAGAAATAGCAAAATAGCAGTACCAATATTCTACAGCACACAGTGACATCTTCAAATGTCTTGATTTGTACAATCAACAGTTAAAAACCCAAAGATGTTCAGTTTGCAATCACATAGAAGAGAAGAGAAGAGAAGAGAAGAGAAGAGAAGAGAAGAGAAGAGAAGAGAAGAGAAGAGAAGAGATGAGATGAGATGAGATGAGATGAGATGAGATGAGATGAGATGAGATGAGATGAGATGAGATGTAGCATCTCCATATTGACAAAAGTTTTTTTTTTTTTTTTTAAAGATTATTTTTTGTGGGCTTTTGCCTTTAATGGATAGGACAGTGTGTGAAATGGGGAGACAGAGAGAGAAAACGGGGACTGACACGCAGCAAAGGGTTGCAGGCCGGACTTGAACCCGCAACCGCTGCAGCGAGGCAGTGCCTCTGTACATGGGGCACCGGCACTATCCACTATGCTACCGACACCCCGTATATTGACAAAAGTTTAAACATTATATTTGTATGCATGATCTTAACAGCTAACTAACGTTAGTGGGTGGTCAACAATCCAGTTTTGAACATCCGAAGAACTTCTATAAAAATGAACTGCTTGGCAACCAGACCAGGTGTCTAATTGAGACAGGTGTTTATTTGTCAAAATGTGTAGCTACACCGGGCTAGTAAAAGGGACTGGGTGTTTCATAGGGACTAGGCTTTTAATATAAGTTTTACGGTAAATGGCTAATGGCAATTTACACTTAACAATTTTGTTAATGAGAGAGACAACACAGGAGGAAGGATACTAACTGTTATGGTTTTTGTTTTTGTTTTCTGTTTCTTAATTCAGAACCACAATCAGTTTAAATCCTGGTACATGAATTGTGTGATAACCTCTGTATATGTAAGGTGTAAGTTATATGTCACTTTGATTAGTCTGTTTTAATTTGTAACTTTGTCTAGACTGACAAGGTGTCAGTCAGTGTCTGCATAACTGACATGTTTTTATGTTCGTGTTTGTAATGATTTGATTTTTGTTGTGAACCCCAGAAAGATTAGCAACCGCTGAGGTGGAAGCTATTGGGGATCCAAATAAAGAATAAAGAATTTTGGCCCTGATTTTCTACTCACCGACAGTTTTTGGCCCCACAACAACGATCGCTACACTTGTCAGTTTTCAAAGAGGCGATTGATAAATTCGCAGATACATTGCAGACGACTTAGAGATAATATCTAGCAGGTTAAATATCTGGACCTAGCTCTGTATGCTACCTTAGCATAAAGAACACGCAATCCTTGCCACCGGCATCTCCCCAGCTGTTCTCTCCTCCATACTGATTTCTTTCTCCTTCTAGGTTTTTGCTGCAATTCGGCACGCAAACTACAGCTTTTAGAAGCAATCCATTTTGGGAGACAAGAACTCCTGTCTTGCTTGTAGTCTTTATTCTCTATTCTCTATTCTCTAGTCTCTATTCCACCAAAATTAGCGTGTATACGCAGGTTATATAAACACGGGTTAACCCGCTAAAAATAGGCTATAGTAGGCTATAATTGGCTTTCCCATTGCCAGGAGACAAGTGTGCCTGTCTGTGTGTGTGTGGGTTTTTCTGGTGTGTCACGTTTGACGTCACGGACAGACCAGAGAACAGATTAACAGTAGAGAGGAGCATGGAGACCAGTGGTTACTTCTTATTATTTATCCCTTACTTATTCAGTCTGTTTTTCAAACTTGTTGAAGACTAATTTGGATCGATATTTGTGTGCTGCTTGGGCAGAGACTGACGGTATTTTGTGGTGGCACGTCATTGCATTTCACCGGTAAAGGAGCTAAAATTAACACGTTCACCAGGGTGTTGTGTTCCCATCAATGTCGATCGCAGCAGGACACGATTAATACCTATGACTACTGCAGAGTCATTTGACCTGGGTGTAAATGCAGATTAAGACCATTCCCATTTGTGCAGTGGGAAAGAGGCTGTAGTGGGCTCAAGTTTTAATGTGTGAACCTGTGTTGCTGATCACCACATCTATCATCTTTTTAAAGGTAACTACTGAACCTTCACCTTCACCTTCACCTTCACCTTCAAATATAGATCTTTTTGTGACGAGCAAATGAAATAGAAAATACAGAAATAAAATTATGGCTCTAACAAATACGATATCAGATCGTGACACACACACAAACACACACACCAGCGCATTGTTCAATAACAGTGGCTCTAAACGAGTGTCGGGAACCCTGACATTATTTTGGACCAGTCCCCTCTCGGAGAGTGAGGTCACTGCCAGTCACTCCTAACACAATCAGCGAGACTGATTATCTGTGTGCTCCATCTTAATGATAGTGGTGGAAAAAGCAGTCTCAGACGTCATTACAGAAACTCAGCTGTGCTCCCAGTGGGGATCGTTTCTAATGCACATGAATGCTTTAACATGACCGGATTATAATATCCGAATAATAACAATGTCATAATTCATCTCGAGAAGCACCAGTGAGCATTTAAAGGAAGATCCAGAGGAGGTGGGAGGCACACTGCGTTTGAAAGAAAATCCTTTTCAGCTCTACCCATCAAGTATACTGCTGTGTATTTGCCTGCAGCAGCCACAAACACACACATTTCACACACATATACTCCTCACTTTCAGTCACTCTCTGTCACTCACTCTCGACACACACACACACACACACACACAGTGAATGTTGTACGCCGCAGTCAGGTTTGACAAGTATTTATTTTCATGATGATCAATGTCCAATACGGGTTGGCCAGTCTTTACAGCGGCACGCCTTCTCTGTCACGCTCCCGTGCACACTAAGAATAGGCTTCAGCTTTTTAAAGGAGCGTGGGGTTTGCAGGTATTGGGATAAACAAGCATGGCTAAGAAAATTGCAGTATTTAATTGACTGTAAACTAAATGACTGGGGATTACAAAAGACAGATGTTGCATGGTGAGCTTTTTTTTTTGCCCACAAAACAAATCAAAAAGGAGTTTGTTTTCTTTGTATTTGAAACAATCAGAGTAAAAAGCTTAATTTGTGGATTACAGCATCATCTTTGTCATCCTGGAGGTAATTCAATAAATGCACAATTGGGTGAAGATGATGCCTTTAAATTGTTTTAGTGGGTTTTTTAGAGTATTAAGCATCTTATTACTGGAATTAGTGCAGTGGTTCCCAACTGGTCCAGCCTCAGGGTCCAGATTTATCCTTAGTCATTAGTTCTAGGTCCATACAGTTTAATATATTCAGTGTCATACTTGATTTTGGCCATACTGTCGAGCTAGTTTGCTGTTTCTGTCAAGTAGCTGTCCATTGGTCAGTCAGTCTACAGCAGGAAATTGCACTTAAAAGTAAAAGCTCCTTAACGGGAACTCACTGTACTCAGTTAAGTGTGTTTTTTACAAACTTAGCGTGTTTGCAAGTCAACTGAGGTCCATTCAGAATAAGACAGCGACCCACTTTTGGACCACGACCCATCAGTTGGGAACCACTGGTCTAAAGTGCATGGTGCAGGTGCATTTAGGGAGTGCCCAGCTCTACTTTTGCAAGTTAAATGGTGCATAATCTGGGCAAAGGGGTTGCATTTACTTCCTATATTAACTATAGGTGTATTTTGAGTGTTAAATTTGAACTAATCAGAGTCCCATCTCCCATTCCCTTTAAAAGCTTTTCTATTTATGTAGTGGATTTAGCAAACTGGAGAAGCAAACACTTTTCTTCTGAGGGTAATGAAGTAAGAGAAGTAATGTCACTACAGCAGCTATCGTGGGACATTAAAGCAGCAAAACTCAAAACTGTAGTGATAAACTTAACAGCGAAAACAGAACTAAACTTTTAGCTTCTGAAATAATTAAGTTAAGCTGCTATTCGTGCGTAAATGTGCACAATTTTCCTTCAAATTAAGAGTCTGCCGTGGAGCAGCAGTGAACAGCAGCTCTGCTCTGTTCACATTACAGCACTGTCACAAAGGAGGAAGAGTGCAGGCTATTGCTTTCCCTGATTATGCCTTGTTGTGCTATATGTGCTTTAACTTCTATATATATTGACTTGGGGGTGTCTTGGGGGTGAGCCTGCAGTCAGATATGGACATTCAGATGCCACTACCTAAGATGACAGCACCGGTCGTTCAGCAAGCCCATCCGCCTGCTCGCACGCTAAGACCTGCTCCGTTTGCGGCCCTTATGTTATTAATATTTTCGTTATTGACGATGTATTAAGTCACCCACCCACAGCCCATGCACGTGTCCATGTGTGTGTAAAAGGCAGAGTGTATGCATGTTGTGCTCCTCCAATAATGCACCTGACCACACCTCTTTTTAAGATGCAAGTACATTTGCTACTTACACAACATGGGCGCTGGGCGTGAAAATGACAGCTGCTAGCCATGAAACTTGCACTGTTCTGTGGTGCACTTTGCATTGATTGTGTAAGATAGAGCTGCATGTCTTGTATAAAAAAATCCACTTTTACACACATTAAATAACATCCAGTTTCGAATAAATGTCAGAAGAACACATTCAGAACGTGACTGGTGGTCGATGAAGGTGCACATCAGACTCCAAAGGTTAAGAATCACTGATGTGCTGTATGTATAATGTATAAATGTATTCAATGCATATTGATTCCAGCCACTCCATACGTAGACGCTACATACCGTGCATCAGATATTCATCTCAAATTGACATTTCCTTTCTCCTAATGATTCCCATGATTTGACATTTGTGCTCCATCTCTCCCCCAGATAATGTGAAGATGAAAATGAAAATGAATATGGATGGCGGCCATTCAAGCCATGACTGAATCTGTCCTTTAAGATAAAGGCTCTGTTTTCTTGGACGTGCACATTGGGAGAGGGACTTTGCAACATGCGCCATTGACTCGTGAAAACAGAGCTCTGACTGCCAGGAGTTTGCTGTGTACTATTGTCTATTGTTTCTCCACAACACGGGGATGAATTCAATCCTGTGAGGTTCACCTGAATGTTCGGAGCTTCTGAAAGCACCCTCACACTCCTTATAGACACCACAGACATGTATAACTACGCACTCTCTGATGTACGCACAATAGGCTGCATTTCTCCAGGTGCAGTTTTAGAGTTGAAACTGCTTTATAGATTAAACATGACAGCTAGCACAGAGTCATTGTTTGGCCATCAGTATTCATACACACACGCGCGTTACTAAAAAAAGCCTCTCATATCATGGTATCACAGAGAGAAAATTAAGCCACAGCCGCAGCATTGTCCTGGAGACTTCTGAGAATGGCCCTTGTGACAGAGTGATAGCTCAGCTGTTTGAAAGCCCTTCCTTCCGCTGGGGAGTGAGCAAACAGTCGTCTTCCTAATCAGTCTGAGAGAGGGAAATGTGCATGTGAGCGTGTGTGTAAATGTGCGAGCGTGTGTATAGTAGACTACGCCTGCTCAGTCTCAGGAATCACCCTGTCCGCAGTGAGTGAATCTTGTTTTGGCAGAGCGCGATGAGTTACAGGTTCGACTCCTTAGAGAACGGCACCAAGTTAAACACTGTGACTGGCGGAGGATGGCGGCTTTTTCTGGCGACTCTGTTGTGTTTAAATGACACAACATATGATTTTCAGCCTGTCAGCGTGCCCTCTGAGTCTCTAACTCTGTAGCTGTCATCACAAAGAAATGCAGTCGACCTACAGAACATTTTTTTTCTGCACTTGAACATGTTCTCCAACATGAATTGATTACAGACTGTAAGTTCACCTCCAGCCTCTCTCTGACCCCAGCTGTATGATTCCACAACAGCAATGCAAAGTCTTGGCCTCCTCTCACTCTCAGGCTGGATCTGGCGCAGAATACCAAGTACCCGCTGTTTATCTTGCCAGGAGAGAAGAAAAGCAGCATTTCATACAATTTGTTTTCAGTGTGATTAAAATCAAGTGAGTGCAGAATGTAAAAGCACCGTTGGAACAAAAGACTTTCCTTGTGTGCTTTTTGAAAACCAGAGTGAGCACTTTCACTTTGCACTTCAGATATGGCAATTTCCCATAAATCCAGCTGAATGTCAAAACACTGACACAGCTATGCTCCATAAGCATTATATTTTTGCTCTCATTCTAATAATTAGCAACCGTCAGCAGCTACATTAGCCACGTTTAGCATTCGAACAAACTCCATTATGGTGCTGATGATATAATGCAAGCATAATCATTAGTTTGCAGAATCACTTAGTAGCAGTTAGCTCCTCTCTTGTTCCTGCTCCTGAACAACATTTATGATGATTTATGATGGGTATACGCCACTCTCTTTTCTAGCTGGGTGTTCTACCTGAATGAACCATAAATGTAGCCATCTGTGGAGGTGTTTTGGTACATTAGGCTGCCATGGTCTCTGCTGCCTGGCTTTGTTCTGCCTTTAGGGTATTTGGTGGTGATAAAGATAAAAGAAATCAGTGACAGTGCAGACAAGTTGTGCCTCTTGTGTAGTCATCAATATTAAATTTGAGACTGTATAATAGATTCTGGTCACAGATACAAATGTGCCAAGAACGAATGTCAAATTTTGAAATACTTGGAGAACACTTCTTGTCTTTTATCAGATTATTATTATCAATTTTGTCTATGCTGGTGTTTTTCCATTTCATTTCATATTTTTATAGATAATAAACACATTTGTATTTTTTCTTGCTCTTTTCTACTGCTTATTTTTGTTAAAATCGTAGAGATAAATTCATCCAATGTAGCTGCAATTCATAAATTCATGTATCTTACTATATAATGACGAAAACTCTGTGTGTCTGTGTGTCTGTTCCACGTTTTTCTCCTCACTGACTTGGTCAATCCATGTGAAATTTGGCACAGTGGTAGAGGGTCATGGGAGGATG